>NC_025685.1:12253940-12265934 GCF_000633955.1 Camelina sativa | reverse complement strand
TCTAGAGGAACTCCAGGAAGACCTCTACTTCAGTAAACAAGCCAACAAGCCAGTACAAGACAAGAACCCTGAAGTAGTTCATCGAGTAGTACAAGAAGTGGTTCAGAGAACGTCTATTGGACCTAGATCGCATCCAGGTAAGTTCTATTCAATATTTTCGATCCTTGCAGGTTCCACCAACCCCAAAAATGTCTAGAAGGCGTGATCATCAAGAGAGATCAAGTTTGCTTTATATTTTTCTTTAATTAGTTTATTTACTTTCCAAAAACAATGGTTTGTGTTTGATTTTATTTGCTTTCCTTTGTTGCATTATTTTGCATTTATTTTCGGCCTTAGGGCTAGCTGAAGGACTATTATAAAGTCCCCCAGCAGCAGTTGTACGAATTTTCACCTTTGATTATTAATAAAACACTGAATTTTCTTACTTCTTCTCTTTAATTGTTCTTAAGAGAATAATCTTGTTCTTTGTCTTGTGTGTGAGATTCCACAAGGCTTAGTTTGTGTACTGTATCAGAGACCAATCACATCTCTGTGATGTACTTCGCTCCGCCAACACTTCCCCTTTATCGATCCCACACGAGAGAAGCGACCGCCATCGTGTCAGATCTACATCATCGACCATCTTTCCTTCACAAGAGAGAAGCGACCGCCAGCTTGTGAAGCCATCATCTCTATCCGGTACAAGTCTCACCACCGAGTCTTGTATCATCTGGTATCAGAGCACAGTTCACGCTGTCCCTTGCTAGGTTTATCTTTTCCATTTACTCTCATTCGATTTGTAGCTTTTGTTTTATTTTATTTTTTTAAAAAAATCATAGTTTTTTTTCACACCCTTGTCTGTTGTATAGCTTTTTATTTACAAACCTTTAATCAAAAAAAAAAAAATCTTAATTAGTTTCCCTAAGTCATCTGTTTCAGTTTCTGTATTAGTTGTTGTACTAGTACATCTCGCATTTAAAAAAAAAAGAGTTTATTTCGTTTTTTAGTCCCTTTTCAATTCCTGTGGTACGTTGATCCTTTGTTGTTTTTGTCTAAGCGCAGATCTGGTCTAGACACTCACTATAGGAGAAAACGCAGAAATACCCCAAGACGCCATGATGCAAATGATGAGAACCCTTACAGAGCAGTTGAGAGGACTTGGAGATAGGATAGGCCGTTTGGAGCAACCTCAAGCGAGGGTTGACGTTGGACCAGATCCAGAACAAAGGAATGTCCACGACGTGGAAGACGAATCCATTGACATGGATGATGATGATGGTGATCCACCACCAGATCCATTAAGGCATCAACATCAGCGGAGAGAAGATCCTTTGATGCGGAACTGTGCTAGAGAGGTAGAACCACGAGAACAAAATCGAGATGTTAAACTAATACCTCCTACTTTTGTAGGAAAGTCTAATCCTGAGGTTTACATGGACTGGGAGAGACGTATGGAATACATATTCCAATGTTATGGCTATGGAGAAGCCCGAAAGGTAGCCCTTGCATTAGCGCAGCTCACTGACAATGCCTTGTCATGGTGGGATAGGACGGTAGCTGATAGAAGGAGGCAGCGGTTTGCTACCATCAGCAGTTGGGGCGACATGAAGTACCTCTTGAGGTTGAGGTATGTACCTGATCATTATCAACGAGACTTACAAAAACGTTTTAGAAAATTATCTCAGGGAACAAGGACTGTGGATGAGTATTTTGAGGAGTTTGAGAAGCTCATGAACTCATTGGAGCTGGAAGAATCGAGTGAGTCCCTAATGGCTCAATTCATTGACGGCTTGCAAGAGCGTATAGCCCGAAAGGTGGAGACATCGAACTACAGCAGCCTACATGAACTACTTCACAAGGCTGTACAAGTAGAGCAACAAATCCAGCGTAAGATGTCTTTAAGGAACCGTACTAGAAACAACACGCCTTGGAATGCAAGCAACAGCCGGAGCATGGACAAAAGCAAAACCGTGGAAAATGACTCTAGGTTTAAGAACAAGTCTAATGAGGCACCTAAAACCTCTAAACCCGAACCAGGTAAGTTCCCTAACACTAGTCAATCTCTTACTCGTGACATTACTTGTTTTAAATGTCAAGGCAGGGGACACATGGCGAGAGAATGTCCGAACCAAAGGGTGATGATTGTCACACCTAGTGGAGACTATGAGTCTCAAGACGAGCAAGATGAGTACCATACTGATCCGGAGAATGACGTGGAGTATCCCGACACAGGAAAACTCCTTGTGATCTGACGTATGCTGAGTGTACTTGTCAACCCCGAGGAGAAAGTTCAAAGGGAAAATATTTTCCACACTCGATGCACAATCAAGAACAAGGTATGTAATTTGATTATTGATGGAGGTTCTTGTACTAATGTTGCTAGCAAGTATATGGTGGACAGGTTAGGTCTTCAGAAAACAAAGCACCCGAGGCCATACAAACTTAGGTGGCTGAACGATGACACCGAGCTGAAAATTGCTGAACAAGTTACTGTATCATTCAGCGTTGGGAAATACCAAGATCAAGTCATTTGCGATGTAGTTCCAATGAGAGCCATACATCTTCTTCTTGGAAGACCATGGCTGTTTGACCGAGCTACAACTCACGACGGTGGAACAAACCATTACACTTTCACGCACAATGACCGTAAGTTCAACCTTGCCCCTTTAAGTCTTTCTGAAGTTCATGAGTTGCAAAAACACATGAACAAAGAGGTCGAGGTAAGGACTTCTAACCCTTATTTGAGCTCCAATGAGGTTTGTAAAACCATGAGTGCCAAGGGCACCGTGCTATTAATGTTGTTCAAAGAATGTTTAAGTACATGTACAGGTGAGCTTGAACTATCCGCTGAAGTACAAGCTGTACTAGATCAATACAAAGACGTGTTTCCGGAGGAGATACCACCAGGATTACCCCCTATTCGTGGCATTGAACATCAGATCAATCTTGTACCCGGTTCTGCTCTACCAAACAAACCAGCTTACCGAATGAATCTGGAGGAGTCTAAGGAGTTAGAGAAGCAAGTGCGTGACCTAATGGATAAGGGGTACATCAGAGAGAGCCTCAGCCCGTGTGCGATACCAGTTCTCTTAGTTCCAAGGAAGGATGGTACATGGAGAATGTGTAGGCTGTCGAGCAATCAACAATATCACCATCAAGTATCAACACCCCATTCCAAGACTAGATGACATGTTGGACGAGTTAAGTGGTGCAACCGTCTTCTCCAAAATTGACTTGAGGAGCGGCTATCACCAGGTCCGAATGAGGGAAGGAGACGAGTGGAAAACCGCGTTTAAAACCAAGCAAGGTCTCTATGAGTGGCTTGTCATGCCATTTGGGTTAACCAACGCCCCAAGCACCTTCATGCGACTAATGAACCAGGTTCTAAGGTCATTTATTGGTAAATTTGTTGTTGTTTATTTTGATGACATACTTATTTACAGTAAGTGCCATTCTGATCACATTAAACATCTAGGGTTAATTTTGAAAACGCTTCGTAAGGAAGGCCTTTATGCTAACCTAAAGAAGTGCTCCTTTTGTACTGATAAGTGTGTGTTCTTAGGTTTTGTAGTGAGTTAACAGGGCCTACAGGTGGATGAGGAGAAGATTAAGGCAATAAGAGAATGGCCTACTCCAACTTCGATTGGACACGTTCGCAACTTTCATGGTCTCGCAAGCTTCTACAGGAGGTTCGTCAGGGATTTTAGTACAGTGGTTGCACCAATGACTGCCGTGATCAAGAAAAACGTGCCTTTCTCATGGGGAGAAGCTCAATAACAGTCCTTCAACACATTAAAACAAAGGCTCACACAAGCACCGGTCTTAAACCTCCCAGATTTTGAAGTTACGTTTGAAGTAGAGTGTGATGCATCAGGCTTGGGAATACATCAGAGAAAAAGACATGTGGCTTTCTTTAGTGAGAAGTTGGGTAGAGATACGTTGAACTATCCGACCTACGACAAGGAGCTTTATGCCTTAGTTCGAGCACTAGAAACATGGCAACATTACTTGTTATCCAAGGAATTCATCATTCACACCGATCATGAAACCCTCAAGCATCTCAAGGGTCAGACTTCACTTAAGAGGAGACATGCAAAGTGGTTGGAGTTCATTGAGACGTTCCCATATGTGATAAAGTATAAGAAGGGCAAAGAGAATGTGGTTCCTGATGCTTTGTCAAGAAGATATGCTCTCATAGCTACTATGGAGGCTAAAGTAATGGGATTTGAGCATATCAAGGAGTTGTACAAAGATGACCCAGAATTTGGAGAGTTCTACAAGGAGTATGGCAAAGGAGCATACCAAGCATTCTACTTGCAGGATGGGATTTTATTTAGAGACAAGCGGTTGTGTATTCCTCGAGGTTCCATGCGAGAATTGATACGCACTGAAGCACATGGTGGCGGTTTGATGGGTCACTTTGGTGTCGACAAAACCTTGGCCGTGGTAATGGAATACTTCTTTTGGCCCCATCTCAAGAAAGACGTTGAGAGATTTTGTGCTCGATGCATTGTTTGTCACAAAGTAAAATCCAGGTTACATCCTCATGGTCTTTACTTACCACTACCTATTCCTAACGCCCCTTGGGTAGATATTTTTATGGACTTTGTCTTAGGATTGCCAAAGGTTAAACACAAGGATTCAATCTTTGTTGTTGTGGACCGGCTCTCCAAGATGGCACACTTTATCCCGTGTGACAAGACCAATGATGCGAATCAAACCGAAAATTTGTTCTTCAAGGAAGTGGTGCGCCTCCATGGAATTCCAAGGACAATAGTCTCTGATCGTGACACCAAGTTCTTGAGTCACTTTTGGAAGACACTTTGGAGAAAGTTAGGAAATTCAGTTTTGAGGACAAAACCTTCTGAAGAGGGAGGGAATGATGCGGACATCAACCCTACCGCCCAAACCGTTGAACCAGATCCTGTACCACACCCTGTACCAGAAGTACGAGAAGGCCCTGTGACACGATCAAAGGCTAAACAGCTAAGGAAGAGGTTTAACCTAGCTGTTCAAGACATTGTAAGCTCCCTAGAGCTAAAGGACGTCAACTGGTCTGTACCACCATCTTGCCGCCACAACAGAGATGACCACATTGCTGAGGAAGAGCTTGCTGAAGCTTTCACCCGAATGAGCCTGGATCAAACCAGTTCCCCAGGTATGAAACCTCTTTTGGCAGGTCAAGGAACCTCAAGAATCCAAGAGAAGACATTGGATCTGCAAGAGACGTGTGATACAAGCTACACCTCTGATCAAGATATTGAAGATCAAGACCAAGACATAGAGGACATGAACGAGCATCAATAGGCTGATCAAGATACTCTAGAGGAACTCCAGGAAGACTTATACTTCAGTAAACAAGCCAACAAGCCAGTACAAGACAAGAACCCTGAAGTAGTTTATCGAGTAGTACAAGAAGTGGTTCAGAGAACGTCTATTGGACCTAGATCGCATCCAGGTAAGTCCTATTCAATATTTTCGATCCTTGCAGGTTCCACCAACCCCAAAAACGGCTAGAAGGCGTGCTCATCAAGAGAGATCAAGTTTACTTTATATTTTTCTTTAATTAGTTTATTTACTTTCCAAAAACAATGGTTTGTGTTTGATTTTATTTGATTTCCTTTGTTGCATTATTTTGCATTTATTTTCGGCCTTAGGGCTAGCTGAAGGACTATTATAAAGTTCCCCTGCAGCAGTTGTATGAATTTTTACCTTGAATTATTAATAAAACGCTGAATTTTCTTACTTCTTCTCTTTAAGTGTTCTTAAGAGAATAAGCTTGTTCTTTGTCTTGTGTGTGAGATTCCACAAGGCTTAGTTCGTGTACTGTATCAGAGACCAATCACATCTCTATGGTGTACTTCGCTCCGCCAACACTTCCCCTTTATCGATCTCACACGAGAGAAGCGACCACCATCGTGTCAGATCTACATCATCGACCATCTTTCCTTCACAAGAGAGAAGCGACCGCCAGCTTGTGAAGCCATCATCTCTATTCGGTACAAGTCTCACCACCGAGTCTTGTATCATATTAGCTGAGAAAAAGATTTTTGATTTCTGAAAACTCACTTTCTGTCCTAAAGCACAGCAAAACTTCTCCAATACTCGTCTTATTATGTACTTGATACACACTAAAAACAGATTTTTATACTAAATTTTAATAAAAATATTTGTAAAAAAAAATGTTAGTAAAAAAAAAACAGTAGTTACTTGCGGCTGGTACTTAAGGAATTTCTTATTGAACATGTCAACGTATTTCAGAAACAAGTGATTGACAATAGTTATTGAAATACATTTCTACACATTGTCAACTGGTTGACAATCAACATATGAGAGACCAGAGGTCCAAGATGTATTGCTGCAGCATGTGGATATGTTGATGTATGCATGTACTTTGTCGCCGCCTTGGATCCTTGTCAATTTATATATTGACTTCCTTGAATGCATTGTGATCGTGGTCTTTCACTTCCAAATTTTTTAGGCCTATATACAAAATCATGTCACTCATTGAGTAGCTCTTAAAAAATCTCTACGTCTTCATCTTTAAAATTACTTTGCAGTCTTTGCTTATTTATGTTATGATATTCTTGACGAGGTTCTTGACTCTTGATTTATGTGTATAAGGTTCTCCTTAATAGCAACATTTGGAATACCATGTATTCTATTGATGGATTCCAAAGTGATATTGAGGAAATGAATGCTAATCCAAAAATTCTAATATAGAAGTCTAAGTTTTTGTAAGTGACATTAAATTTGTGGATTAGAAAAAAAAAAATTGTGGGTTTGTTTTGGTTTTTTTTTCAATTAGTTTTTTAATGCAATTTAATTAAAGACTTATTATTACATTATTTTAGCAATTACATTTTTAATCATCGTCCCACGCATGGTGTGAATTTCTCTCTAATAATCATATAAATAAGTTGAGTATGTATGACTCTTTTCAATATATAATCAATAGTTTTATAATCCTATATTGATTTCTATTTCTGTTCTATATATACTTCTTATTATAAGATGAAACTTCACGAAGTTAATTCAATCCATTCATGATATTCACTGCATACATATGACGTCCTTTTAAGGTGTCTTATCTTCTACAATTACAACCCAATATAGAATCATGTAAAAGGTAAACCAATCACTAGAGTTTAATTTTATGAAACAAACTGTTAAAATAAACACAATAAAGAATGAGTAAACGATGATACTACACTGTAAGTATTTTTTATAATTTAATGTTATAACTCAACTAAAATGAGAAAAACTGAATAAGAATAAATATTGATTAAAATAAAAGAACTACATTTGAGAATTAACTCATGATAATTCAATTAATTTGAAATACAAAAGTAAATTTGAAAGAAAGGATTGATATATATTGTCATTCAGATAACATACAAAAAGCTCACGGCTCTTATCTCTTATTTTAAGAAAGTACATTTTGGTATTTCAGAGCTAGTCGTTGCAAGGGAGTTTTGTATAACATGTGCATTGATGGTGGTCTTTCCCTCGTACTTTAGTGTTATGACAGTCGCAAGTCTTATATGTCCTCTCACGAGACGCCAAATTGCGATAGCACTCGTCGCTTACATCACGCATAGATATGGGACATTTTCCAGGTATTGGTCAACCAGTAAATTCACACAGAGGTTTCAGTCGTTGTGCTTTCACATCTACTGTGTTCAAACAACCACAAATAAAATATTTAACCAAACTATATTGATAAACAAAGAATTTCAAGGTTCTTTTAAAATAAAATAAAAAATTAATCAATATTTGAATAACTCAGTATGAATAAAAATATTACAATAGTTTACCTTTAACATTGTTCAAAACAAGGATCATGAGAATACACAAAACTACAAACGAAGTAACACACCTCATGACTCCAAACCTTAAATCAAAAGTTCTTTTTTTTTCAAGCTTTAACTTTTAAAAAAAATTTGGATGAAACAAGTAATTTTTTTTTCGCTGAACTCATGGTTATATATACTTGATACATACTAAAAATAGATTTTATATTAAATTTAATAATGAATTACAAATAATTGTAAAAAAAAATGTTGGTAGAAAATCCTGGTAGTTTATTGCGGGTACTTAGGAATTTCTTATTGAACGTGTCAATGTATTTCAAGAATTTTTTCCAAAAAAAGAAAGAAAATGTATTTCAATTCTTGTCCAAAATAATGCAACAATTGCTTGACAATCAATTATTAAAATAAATTTATTTTGACTGGTTGACCATTAGTTATTTAATTTTTTTCAAGATGTCTTTGCGCCACAAGCAACAACTGGTTGACAATCAACATATGAGACCACAGGTTCAAGATGTAGATATGTTGATGTATGCATGTACTTTGTCACCGGCTTGGATCCTTGCCAGTTGCCAATTTATTTATTGACTTCCTTGAATGTCTTCGAACAGATGTGTGAGCGTCCGGGTCAAGATCATCCTGATCGGAGGGAGCCGGTTTTGTATTGTGATTTGTGGTCTCGTCTTTCTCTTCCTATTTGTTTAGGTCTTCATACAAAATCATGTCACCCATTGAGTAGCTCTCAAAAAATCTTTACGTCTTCATCTTTCAAATTACTTTACAGTCTTTGCTTATTTATGTTATGATGTTCTTGACAAGGTTCTTGACTCTTGATCGTGTTATGTGTATATAAGGTTCTCGTGAATATCGACGTTTGGAATATCATGTATTCTGTTGACGGACTCCAAAATGATATTGTGGAAATAAAATTTAATCCAAAAATTGTAAAAATAGAAGTCTTAAGTTTTAGTACATGACACTAAATTTGGGGTTGTTTTTTTTTTCTGTTATCTTTTAATACAATCTAATTTTTTTTGGGTCAAAAATACAATTTAACTAAAGACTTATTATTGCATTATTTTAGCAATTACATTTTTAATCATCGTCCCACGCATGGTGTTGATTTCTCTCTAATAATCATATAAATAAGTTGAGTATAAGTCAAATGGTGAAAAACACTAGGATGACGTCTTTTCGCAGAGGCAACTTTTTTCGCGATTCACTTTTCTGGTTTCACCGGTCTTCTTCTCCGACTAGGAGTGTCTTTCCGACCAACATAAATGTTGCTTCTTTTTTGCGCGTTTCAGTTGGCGGTTATACTCTATCGTTATGTAACGATAGTTATGTTTTTCCTGACAATTTGGATTTCAACCGCTACAAGAAACCGCCATGGCGATATCTATTTAAACAATCCTTTTCTACACAATTTCTCAATCCTTTCCCCTCTGATCTTATCCGTCTTCCCCTAACCCTCGCAATGAGTGATTATCTCCGAAAATCTGTTCAAGATCTTGATCTGGGTATAGATGATCTTCCAATACCTCTCCCACCGGAATTCTGCGAACGGGCTGCGAACATTAATCGCTTCTCTTTGGTGGTGACCCCTGTGAACTCCTGGAAGCAGAATCTTCGTGCACTCATACGCCAATTGCCTCGAGTCTGGGGATTTGTTGATGGTTGTGTTGGGCGGTTAATTGATAATGGCCGTGTTCAATTCCGTTTCCAAACAGAAGAATCTCTCAATCTGGTGCTTAACCGTGGACCTTGGTCATTCAATGACTGGATGCTTACGACTCATCGTTGGTATGTAGAGTTAGGACCTAGGAACGCGTACCTTAGTCCGGCTGGAAGTGGTTTTAGCTCTACCTTTGGAGCTCTTAACTCGCTCCAAGGACCGTCCGCTGACTTTACCGGAGCATGTGCTCCGGAATCCGGAGCAGGTGCTCCCTCGGCGGATTCCTCCCCTGATCGGTTCTCATCGTCTAGGCTGGCGTAAGCTACCAGTTGCTGGAACCGTGTACCTGCATCCAAAATGCGTGTAAAACCATCAGCTTCCTCATTCAAGAATCCATACTTACCCTCTGCCTTTGTCAAGGCAACCTCCAACGGGTCGAGAGTGAGAACTTCATCGGTAACCTCATGTGCAACCTCTGAACCATCATCAACCACAAAAGCCTGACCATCTATCATAGGTTTCTTGAGCAGCTTATTCATCTCGAACCTTGCAATCATATCCCCCAGCTGGAGATCGATCGCTCCCCCTTGCACATCTATAATCGCACCAGCCGTGCATAAGAATGATCTACCTAAAACCAGGGGGTCACGTGGTTCTTCTTCAAGTTCCAGAACCACAAAGTCTGCTGGTATAAGCGTGTCCCCTATCTGGACATGTAAATCCTCCAACACTCCTATGGGGCGCTTGGTGGATCTATCCGCGAATACTAACGAAATCCGTGTAGACTTGAACTTCGTGTATCCCAGCCTTTTAGCCACTGAATATGGCATAAGGTTCACACTGGAACCTAGATCACAGAGGGAGTTTGCAAAAATCGTTTTACCGATTCTCACGGATAAGACAAATCGCCCTGGATCATCTCTCTTCTTTAGCACTTTGTTTTGCAGCACAGCACTGCACTCTCTTGAAACCATCATCACGTTCTCTTCCTCTGACACTCTCCCAGAAACTAACCCTTTCACATATCTCTTCAAAGCAGGTATCATCTGAACAGCATCAGCTAGGGGTAGTTTTACCGTCAATTCTCTCAACATCTCCTTGCACTTTGCATCCTCCAAATCCTTGCGAGATTTCTTAGGAGGAACAGGGTAAGGAACCCTAGGGGTGTACACGCGTGCAGGAGGTACCTCAGTAGGAACGGTCTGATCGGGAGTCGGGAGCACGTGCTCGCTGGGTGGGAGCACATGCTCGCCGGATGCTTCGGCTTCTTTTTGACTCAACGGTGGAGTCTCAGCAGCATGTTGAGGAAGGTATTCTTCAGCAATACCCTTGCCCTTGTCAAGCCTAGCGGATGGTGCTTCTCTAGGGGGTAACTTCTTTCCTCCCCTTAGCTCAATCGCATTGACATACTCGTTCCGCGGGTTTGCTTCCCCTTTTCCGGGCAGAGTCCCAGGAGTTCTTTTCACGGCTTCAGCAGTCTGTGCAACCTGAACATCAAGCTTCTTCACATGTGACATTACTGCCTCATACTTCCCATTAAGGTCATTGTACATGGTATCGACCTTAGCGTTGATTTCCACTGAAGCTTTTTGTTGATTCACCAAGAGTTGTTGCATCATGTTTTTCAGCTCATCCTGAGAGCTGCTAGCAGATGAAGGTCCCAACTGCTGGTTGGTGAAAGGCAGTGCTTGTTGAGCGCTTGTATATGCCTGCTGGTTCCCCCCTTGGAAGCAGTTTTGAGTGGGTACAAACTGTTTGCCTTGAAAGTTGTTTGAGAAGGTTTTCTGATAACCCATCTGATTCTGAGCTCCTTGCTGCGGATACACCTGATCCTGAGGGTTCTCCACGTTGGTGCTTCTATAGGACAAATTCGGATGGCTTCTGTAGTTCGGGTTGAAACCCCTGTTCTGCACAAAACCTTGCCCACTCACATAATTAACCTCCATCATTTCATCCTCTCCATCACAAATCTCCTGATCGAGCGGCATGTCTCCGGTCTCATCGACAAAATGGACAGTTTTCTGGCTCCCCTTCAGAAGAAGGTTCACCTTGGCTGTCAACCCGTCAATCTTTTGCGTATCGACACTGTTGACCTTCACGGACCTGTCATACTCAGGAGCCTTGTTGCTGGAGCTTGCAGCTAGGTTCTCAATCAACTGATATGCTCCTTCCTTAGACTTTGTCATAAAATCCCCATTGCTGGCCGAGTTGAGAACGTTTCTGTAGTCCCAGTTAACTCCATCATAGAAAATGCCCAGGATCTGTTCATCACTGAATCCATGGTGTAGACACTCTCTACGGTACTCTTTGTATCTCTCCCAAGCCTCGCAGAAGGCTTCTCCAGTGTGCTGTTGGAATGATGAAATCTTGTTCCTCAGGGCAGCGGTCTTAGCTTTGGTGTAGAAATGGTCCAGAAACGCAGATCTACACTGTTCCCATGATGTCAGAGACCCAGGTGGCAATGACTTCAGCCAACGTGAAGCTCTATCCGCAAGAGAGAAGGGAAAGAGCTTGCACTTCAGAAAG
>NC_025685.1:12243242-12253248 GCF_000633955.1 Camelina sativa | reverse complement strand
GCGGTCCATAAACCCTAAACTGTCGTTTGAGCCCAGAATCGCAGACAAGCATTAAAGAACAGGAATGATAAGTTCACAAATCACCTACACATCAACTTTCGCAGGTCTAGGATAATTTGCCCACTAATGTCTTTTCTAGCAACCTATTACACTTTTGATGAATAGATAAACCTAGAATCATAGATTGGGTGATCAAATCAACCTAAGCATTAAGTCTAACAATAGTGAAGACAATCGATTATATAAAGCCCTATTTGTGTTCTGTTGCTAACCCATGAAACCCCTTTTTAAACCCCTAATCTAGCAAAGAAAACTACTCAGACATAGAGAAATGAATCATAGCAAAAGATGAGAAATTCAATGACATAAAAAAAAATAAAAAGGGTTCAGAGAATGCTTCACAAGGTAGCCGCTCTTCTCCTTCTCACAAAAACGTCGATCCCCAAAAACAAAAGAAAAGGTATATTTTCTCTCCTAAAAACCCTAGGTTAAATGGCATACAAGTAGAGAAAAATAAGGAAAGAATCCAAATTCAAATCTTCCTATTAAAAAGCGATCTCAGCCCTCTTTCTCTCACAAAGGATCGCCTAAAATAAGGGGAATTAGGCAGGGAATCGGCGCCTAGATGCTTGCCACGTGTCGTCATGAAACCGTAGAGTTGGGAGCATGTGCTCGGAAATCGGGAGCATGTGCTCCTGGGTCTAAAATCAGCTTTTCTGCTCCAATTCAACTCCTTTCTGCTCCGATTGCTCCTGCTGTTCCAATCCTTGCTTTTAGCTTCCTAGCCTCTTATTATAACCTGAAAAGAACTCAAACAACTACAAAACTATCAAATAAACAGGGTCAAAGTGAGTCAAAACCGTAACATATCAATCGTCAAGGAGACTCGAGTGATAGTAGTGATGATGACAATCATTCGACTGGAGACAATAACATGTCTGAAGCGGATACATTACCGTCTATCGACCCTGCTACTCTTATACCGGGGATCCAGATGCCACCACCAACTGGTAACACGACTCAACCAGATAAGGGCTTCAGAGGTACAACACGGGTGCCGTTTGTGTTTCCTGATGTGGATCTAAATGCAGAAAAGATACGCTACTTGCAGGCTAAACAGAAGACCAACGTTCGTGCTTCTAATTGTTACGAGAGTTTGTTTGAGGCATCTTCTGACAACGCCCTCTCCGAGTTTGTCTTCATGAAGCGTAAAAGACTATCTTTTGAGGACGCTTTCAACAAAGCAGAGGCAGCAGATGAATTGGCGGTCCTGAGTCAATTCAAGAAGAAAAGCAAGACTACAGAGTCTTTTGGATCTTTCTCAGTCAACCAACGATTCGACGGAGGCACAGGGGGCCCGGTACCCCCAGATCCAATATGAGAGTCCTCTCCTGGAATTGCCAAGGCATAGGTCCACCATTAACACAATCACGACTCACTAGCCTATGTCGTATTACTAAGTGTGATGTTCTCTTTCATATTGAAACTCTTAATCAGTGTGATGTATTATATAAACTTAAGAATGCTCTAGGATTTGCTAATATACTTATCCAGCCCTTCATGGAAGGAGTGGAGGCTTAGCTTTGATGTGGAAACAGAATGTAGCGCTCAGTCCAATTTCAATGGATGAGCGACTCATTGATGTCTCTGTAAACATTAATAACATAAGCTTTTATTTGTCTTGTGTGTATCGTCACCCTGTTCAAAATGAAAGATATCTTCTTTGGGAGAGACTGGAAAATATATCCTACCATCGCCATGATCCTTGGCTACTCATAGGAGATTTTAATGAAATTCTTAACAACTCAGAAAAACTTGGTGGTCCAATCAGGCCTGATTGGACTTTCCGTGACTTCAATCACATGGTGACAAGTTGTGATTTCAAAGATATTCGACACAGAGGTGATAGGTTCTCTTGGGTGGGAGAAAGACATTCCCATACCGTTAAATGTTGTTTAGATAGAGCTTTTCAAAACGGTCCATGGGGAGCTGCTTTTCCTTATGTTGAAGTCGAATTCTTGGACTTTACAGGATCCGATCATAAACCACTACTAATAAATTTTAATTTCGGATCCTCATATAGAAGACGAGCCTTCTTCTTTGATAAACGTTTATGCGACGTTGATGGATTTAAAGAAGCGGTTAAACAAGGTTGGGACATACACACTCGAGAAGAGAATATCCCAATTTCGAATCGAATTGCCTCTTGCAGGAAAGCAATGGCAACACTAAAACATGAAAATCAACTGAATTCCCAATCTCGAATAAAGGCTTTACAATCTCAACTCAATACAGCTATGGAAAGTTTAAATCCTTGTATTCGAAGGCATATCCCAACCTTACAAAATGAGCTCACAAAGGCATATTTGGATGAAGAGAAACATTGGCAGCAACAAAGCAGAAATCAATGGATGTTGGAAGGAGATCGAAATACAAGTTTTTTTCAAGCCTGTGCTAATATCCGATTCACGAAAAATCAAATAAACTCGATCCAGGATACATATGGAAATATATTATATGGTAATAAAGCAATAGGAGCACATGCCCAAGATTTTTTTCATAATATATTTTCCACCAGTGGTCATCAAGTAACAAAAGATGTGTTCTCTGATTTTCAACCAAGAGTTACTTCGGATATGAATGCTGATCTTACTCGACCTTTCGATGCTCATGAAATCTATGAAGCAGTGTGTCAAATAGGTGAAGACAGAGCTCCTGGTCCCGATGGCATAACAGCGCGTTTTTATAAAACATGCTAGGATATAGTTGGTACGGATGTCGTAAAAGAAATACAACAATTCTTTGACACAGCACCAATGCCGCAACGATTGAACCATACCAATATATGCTTGATAGCAAAGATAGACAATCCAACCACATTTTCAGATTATCGACCGATAGCACTATGTAATGTTATGTATAAAATCATTTCAAAGTGCTTAGTATGTCGGCTAAAAAAACACTTGAATGGGATAATATCTGATGCACAAGCAGCTTTCATTCTGGGACGACTAATTCAAGATAATGTCATGTTAGCCCACGAAGTGTCTAAATCGTATATGGCGGTCAAAACTGATGTTAGCAAAGCTTATGACCGTGTTGAATGGAACTTCCTGAGATCAACTCTTCAGCTTTTTGGTTTTAGCGAGAAATGGATAACATGGATCATGGCCACTGTAGAATCAGTGAGTTACTCGGTCCTGATCAATGGTTCACCTTTTGGTAATATCAAACCAGAAAGAGGGATTAGACAAGGGGACCCCCTCTCCCCTTACCTTTTCATATTATGCTCAGACATACTAAGTCACCTTATACAATCAAGAGTAGCGGATAAGGATATCAAAGGTGTAAAAGTGGGAGATAATGTACCTAGAATAACTCACCTCCAATTTGCAGATGACTGCCTTTTCTTTTGCCATGCTAATGTGAAAAATTGTAGAGCATTGAAAGAAGTCTTTGATGTTTACGAATACTACTCCGGGCAACAAATCAACACGGCCAAATCCATGATAACTTTTGGTACACGCGTGTATGGTTCAACGCAAAACAGGTTAAAATCGATTCTAGATATCCCAAATCATGGAGGTGGAGGAAAATATTTGGGTTTACCGGAGCAGTTTGGCAAGAAAAAGAAAGAAATGTTTGAGTATATAATAACAAAAGTGAAACAGAGAACATCCAGTTGGAGTGCGAGGAAACTATCCCCAGCAGGCAAAGAAATAATGCTCAAATCAGTTGTTTTAGCTATGCCTGTATATGCTATGTCTTGCTTTAAACTCCCAAAGGGTGTTATAACGGACATTGAATCTATACTTATGAAATACTGGTGGGAAAAAGATGCTCAACACAGAGGAATTCCCTGAATAGCTTGGAAAAAACTACAGTACTCAAAAAAAGAGGGGGGACTAGGCTTTCGGGATCTTGAAAAATTTAACGATGCTCTTCTAGTTAAACAAGCATGGCGTCTAATCCAATATCCAAACTCATTGTTTGCACAAATAATGAGGGCTTGCTATTATAGAGACACAGCGGTATTAGAAGCTAAATCAAGGAAAAATCAATCTTATGGCTGGTCATCTATTTTAGTTGGAATCTCTCTAATAAAAAAAGGATCAAGGTTTAACATTGGTGATGGAAAAACGATAAGATTAGGCATAGACAATGTTCTCGATTCACATCCTCCACGGCCAATCACTGCTATCAACGATGGAAACAACGATACTATAAATACTCTCATGTTAGTTTCGGGACAAGCAAGATCATGGGATATGGTTAAGCTTGGAACAACAATCAGACCAGAAGATATAGATGAAATCAAAAACATGTTTCTTTCACAAACTGATCAACCGGATTCTATCATATGGAATTACAGTCCTTCGGGTGACTACACTGTAAAATCAGGCTACTGGCTGTTAACACATGATCCTCTATCGTGTGATATCCCACCAGACATACCGCATGGTTCACCTGATCTTAAACGCAGAATCTGGAGATTACCTATCATCCCAAAGATAAAACACTTTCTTTGGCGAATTATCTCACGAAGTCTTCCAACCTTATCCCGGCTACGGTCCCGTGGTATGAACTTAGATACGTTATGTTCTAGATGTCATCAAGCGGAGGAAACTATCAACCATGCCTTATTTACATGTCCTTTTGCACTTATGGTCTGGCGCTTTTCGAGTACCCCTCCTATTAACATAGAAAATCTAGCACATGAGGCGGAGGAGAACATTTTAACTCTTGTTACTTCAGTTCTCAATACAACAATCTTAAATGCTGAATCAATGCTACCCATTTGTTTATTATGGAGAATTTGGAAAGCAAGGAATAATGTGATTTTTAATAACATTAGGGAGAGTCCATCAAAAACTGTGTTATGGTCAAAATCAGATGCGAAACAATTCTATGATCTAACGCATCGCATAACACAACAGAATCAGAGAAGAGATGAAATAAATCTAGATAAGTGGAGACCACCGCCAACAGCTGACTATGTGAAATGCAATTTTGATGCGGGATATAACAACCAGAATCATGAAGCATCTGGCGGATGGATTATTCGAAACAATTTAGGTTCAGCTTTAGTTTGGGGTGCAATTCGTTTGCCACATACTTCCTCCCCACTGGAGGCAGAAGCAAAAGCTATGTTTGTAGCTTTACAACAGACTTGGATCAGAGGATACACATCGATAATTTTAGAAGGAGATTGTGAAGTTCTAATAAACATCATCAATGGTGGAAAGAGACACAGACAGCTCATAAACATTCTTTTTGATTTAAAATTATGGATTTCTAAATTTCAATTCTGTACCTCTGTTTTTACAAGAAGATCCTGTAATAAATCAGCTCACTTGTTAGCACAGTTTGGATGTATTGATTCCCCTTTCTATGCTGAATCTGTAATCAAGCCTCTATAGCTCCATGAACAATTGTGTAATGATCAGCTTTAAATCAATATAAGTATATTTTGAAAAAAAAAAAAAAAGTTGAGTATACACACTGTTTTCAATATATAATCACTAGTTTTTATAAAATAAAAAAATATATATAAATGAAATAAACATCATTACGAGATGAAAAGATACATCAAGGTCTTTCATCTTCTAGTATTATTATACCTCAAAAAAAAGAACTGGAAAATTTTGAGAAGATTGAGTAAGAATGTAAGATACTCAAAAGTACTCTTTTAACATATATCTTTTACCCCTCTACTATAACATATGCACTTATAAACGTCCTTGTTTTCCACCTTAGTGTCTCTACACGGCCGGCAACGGGTCATATTCTGGGTAATATTCTTAGAAAAATATTTAGTCTTTTTAAATTCATCCACACAAAACTGAATCTTGTTAGCCCCACATTTTCCCGGGTTCCTCAGGTCATATGGACATGCTGGTTTCGCTTCAATTCCTATTATCAATCAATTAAAAACAATAAGATGTTTTAGTTAAACAATTACGAAAAGATTGAAGCCTTTATTTTCAAACCATCTTGTATGATGACTAGTTAATTAATGTTTTCGTAGCTTGTAAAAAATGAATTTAAAATCTAAACGAAAATAATATATTACCTTTAACATTGTTCATAACGAGGAACATAAGAAAACATAAAAGTATAGATGAAATAAGATATCTCATGATTGATTCAAAACTATAGTGAAGGCTTGTGTGTATTTTTTTCCTGTTTTTTTTTGGACAAACAGTCTTGTGTGTATTATTTGCTAATATTTGTTGCTGTTTTTCTCAGTATATACACATAACACACACACACACACTTAAATTAGTTTAAAAAAAAAAATTAAATTAGGGGAAAAACTAAAATAAAAAATAGAAAAGAAATGTGGTGAGGCCAAGTCAACGAGATAAAAAAGAATCTGATGTTTATTTTTGGATGAATTCTTCTTGATAATGTTTACATGTTTAAATCTCACCCAAAAAAAAAAAAAGTTTACATGTTTATTTTCAATTTTATTTGCATGTGTCAATATAAAGTTTTTTTAAAAATGATTGCAACGAAAACATGTTGTGGTTAGTAGAATAAGCTGTTTTCAACCAAATTAACTTTCATTTCAAAAGAGAGTTTTGATTATTTCAAAAGTTCTCATTTTTTTCTCATATTTAAAAATGAAATTTTGTTTTTCGCATATTTAATTTAATTTTCATTCAAAAAAGAGTTTTGAATATTATAAATAGAATTAGATCAAATTATGTAATAACAAGAAGCTCCACGGAATTTTCACCTCTTGGGTTTGCTCAGCTGGAACCTCAAAAACCAGGTCAACTTCATAGGAATATGTCGTCCGTGGATTAAAAATTTCGTCTTAGGAATAAATGTAAACAAATATTAGTACCAGCTGCTAATCTTACTTTGTTCTAGTACTATAAGAGTGAATTCAAAGCGAAATATGTCATTAGAAAAAAACTTATAAGGAGGCTAGAAATCATAGGACGACATAGAAGAAGCAACAATTTGAGAAGAATGTTAATGGAGGGGAACATCATCAACCCTATCTATTAACTCTCTGTCTTCATCCACGTTGTTGAATGATGAGATAGGAATGTGAAAAGGGAGAAGGATTGGGTTCGGGTTGACGCTCCAAGGATTTCCTCTACTCCTGGGTTTGTTCAGTTGAAACCTCAAAACCAGGCGGTATAAACACAATGTCGTCCCAGCTTGAACTTGTGCTTTCCTGCAATTTCGATACAAACCCATCATTCTTAAAGACAAATGCATTACTGAACGTCTGTAGTGTTTTCTCTTTGATTTTTTACCTTCATCTCCTTGACAATATCTTCGAATACTGCAACCTTTGGAATACAAAATTATGCAATTTTAATATGAGATGAGAAAATTATGGACTGACAAGATATATGAGATTCAAATTAAATAACAAGAAAACCTGAATATCGCCTGGTTTCAGAGCAGGGTTGAGTCGGTTCTGTTGGCTGGACGCTCGTCTTAGGGATTTTTCCAAATCCTCCTGTCAAAACTCAACCAAGATTCAATCTTGCTGACCATATATAACCAGTGTATGGACAAAGGTGAACTGGGTCTTATAAGTTGTAATTTTAAATAACCTTTCTGAAGAAAACAGGGCGATAACTCATGTTTTCACTTCGTAAAATCAAGCTCTTTGACTGAGAGACAACACAAGTCAGATTGTTAGAAAAACCAGATATTTGGAGAAAAACCTGTCTCATCTCAATTTTTTGCAATTTCCACGGATGATATGCAGCCGAAACAACTATAGTCTCAGAAACTAAATTATAGACAACTAGAGAGAGTAAAAACGAAAAAGCTGTCCAAAGTTCACAACCACTAAACGCATTGGCTCGTTTGCACATTACCTGGAAAACCGGAACACCATGGAAGTCATCATCATCGATACCAGCTGTTTTCCTTTCCTGTAAACACATATAGAAGAGACATGTAATTTACTTTTTCACCGTGTCTATCCAAATGCTACAGTCTGTTTTCAGAAAAACAATGGTACATCTAGGAAGACCTATATGCTGCAGAGAAACCCTAGTGTACTCCTAAAGAAAACCACTTGTTGGCGCAGGAAAGGTTGTCAATATCAATATCAACAAACAACATGGAAATTTCCTAGCCAGAAGAGGGATGCCAATACCATGACAGAAATCCAAAGAGTCACCTGAAGTCCTAACTCTTGCATCTCTATGGTCTAGGACTAAGGTTTACATTATTTACCCATATGCGCTATGTCAGATAATATCAGAAATGTGATATAGAGGAAGAGTCTGATAATAAAGAGAAAACAACTCTCTCTTTATTTACCCACTCTCTAAATCAACGTACAGAAGACAACTGAGAACAAACCAAATCAAAAAGCACCAATGATAGAACCCTAAGATGAATTCTAAAGCATCCAAAGCTCCCCTAAAACCCAAACAAAAGCTAGACGAATCAAGAATCCCCTCTCCTTCTGCCTCAACTTCCTTCTAATCAGTTACCACACTAGCTAACTGACTTAACTATTAAAAATTAACACAAAGGCTCCTCATTAAAGAATGATAACAGTCAATCATGTTCAGCAGCATCTCTAGAGTATCCAAAGACTATGGGAAAAATCCAACTCACCTTGAGAGCATTTTTCACTTGAGTAGACTCAGGAATCAACCTAAAAGCCACACCATTAACTTTTACCTGAAACACCTGCAACAACACCACACACCAAAGTGTCAGAGGAGACTAAGTATGAAAACAAAAAAAAAAAGAAAAGAACCCCAAATGAGTTAATTGAATCATCCTTAATAAAAATTACCTTGCTAAGAGCAAGAGTGACAACTTTAGAACCTTCTTTCCTCATACCAGGATCCATACTCTTCATCTGTCTAAGAAGCGTCTCCGCATCTTCCTCTTTACAAAACAACAAACCTAGAGACTTCCCAGTAGAAGTACCCGAAACCAAAACAAACTCACCATTCGAATTACTCAACGCGTAAACAGGAACTCCCGCTAATCTCTCCTCAATAGCATCACCTGATAACCCTTTCCCGCTACTACCACGAACCGGAGCCGTCACCTGAGTCCTCGCCCCACCGCCGCCGCCGTCGTTCTCAGAAATTCTCGCCCAGAGGGGTGCGTTACCAGAGCGAGAAACGGGAATGAAGCGAGAGAGTCCGGAATCTAAAGCTTGCTTAGCTTGATCTCGGAACGAATTGAGAGCAGAGAAGATATTTGGGTTAAGGCTTTGGGAAACGTTGTGGAGTAAATTGGAGCATTGGGATTGGAGATTAGAGAAAGATTGATGTATATTATTAAGCTGGTTCTCATGTTTCGATTGCGAGGGAATGTTCGAATTCATTATTACTTTTCACGGGAAAAATGAATGATGCTTTGATACTGATAAAACCAGCACAGAGTTGTCTGTTTATTATGAAAGGCTTTGCGAAGACGACAGACACTTGGGGATGGTTTGATCTCTTTTGCCTGAAGTAACGAGACTACAATTAAAAGTATTTTAATTTATAAAAATGACCCTCATAATATCCATAGTTTACAAAGTATCTCTCAAAAGTTTTTTAAAAATGAAAAAAATAACCCCATCTACACTAAAATATGCTGCAATTGCTCTTCTCATACAGTATCTCTTGGCTTTATTACTTTACAAAAAAAAAACTAATTGATTAATTGATTTTATATCTGCTGTTTCGTCACCTTGTTTTCTTTTGCCTTGAGGGACCAAACTTGGAACATAATTAAGAATAAATGGCCAAACTCCTCTGCATCATGTCTATCCATCATACCAAAACCAATATCACAGCTGACTTTATTATTTTAAGACGCGGTTTGATTTCTCCGTAGCAAAAAAAGTAATTATTTCCCTTCAGAGACACAGAGTCACTAGCGCAGGGAGCTTTATACATGAGACACTTTTGTAATTGAATTTGAAATGCTTGAAATTTCAGACACAAGTCTTCTTCTTTTAGACACATGTTTTGATCATAAAACTTAAAAAAAAAAAAAAAAAAAAAAAAAA
>NC_025685.1:12235555-12242950 GCF_000633955.1 Camelina sativa | reverse complement strand
AAAAACTTAAAAAAAAAAAAAAAAAAAAAAACTGTTTTTAAAGCAAGGAGGTACGGTACCACACCTCTTATTGAGAGATATATAAATAAATAAGTTTTACAAGAGATTACATGTAGAGGTTAATTTAGTCTCCTCTTCTCATTTTGCCTCCAGCTCGCTCGATCAGAGGATTATTCAAAGAATATGAATATGATAAATTAAGAAAAAGTCACAAAAAAAAAAACCAATATTTACATGTAGCTACAGCTTGTTTAGGCACCTCGTTTTCTTTTGCCTCCAGCAGGTGGCTCGATTTGGACCAAACTTGGAACGTAATTAAGAAGAACTGGCCAAGGTCCTGTCGCATATGAAACAATCCGATCAAAACAAAATTCACGGACTTGATTACCCTCCGCGAGAATGAATATCTTGTCGATGCAGTGGATGCCGACATCATCCATCCATCTCTCACAACACACGACGACTTTCTTATCCTCGTCAAGCACAAACCTTACCACATCAGTAATTTGAAGATGAGGGCTCAAATCGAATGCAAAGACCTTGTTCCAGGACTGCTAAGATGCGGTTTTGATTTCTCCTGAGCAAAAAAGTAAGTATTTCCCTTCAAAGACTCGAAGTCTTCAGTCATGATAGCGTCCCAGCCTGGTGGGGCGAGATCATCACCATCACGAGTCCTCCTCCACGAATCAGAGGATGAGTTAAGGTCGTAGATTTCTGCACCTTGGCCATCAGGATTAAAAACCAAAATTTTGTAGGAATTGTTCTTCTTCTTCTTCTTCTTCTTCTTCTTCTTGTAGTAGTACCCGAGAACAAATTTGTTGGTATTCCCCCAACAATCGTTGGCTTCGATCCACCTGGTTTGACCAGTAAAGGGGTTCCAAACCACTATATCATATTAGCATGGGGTGGGGCCGGTTTTGCATTCCCGGACGCATACCAATAAGCCGTCGCAGTGAAAGACGTCGGTCATATCGAATTGACGTGGTGAATTGTTAAAGGAACACGACGGACCTGGTAGGCTAAGCTCTCTTTTTACCTTTACATATGGAAGAAGAGGAGGAACATCATCACCATGGGGAAGATTGATGCTCAACGGACAAATCCTCTGCTTCTGTGTCATGATGAGAAATAGAAACTCCTTTGCGGCTGATAGGTACCAAAGTAGCCTACCAAGATAGATAACAGAAATAGAGAAGAGAAGCAGAAGAAATTGAAGTTAAGGTGAAGATTCAGAGGAAGAGAGAAGAAGATAGAGAGAGTATTAGGAAGAAGAAGATAAACATTGTTGTTGATTAATTGGATAATCGTTTCTACAAGACATTTGTTAACTTAAATATAACTCCTAAAAAGCTTAAAATGAACTCAAGTCCAGTCCCTTGTTTGATGAAGCCCACGAAGGCCCGATACTCTGATTCGAGTCCTAACAGCGGCTTTATCGCGGTGCTCACTCGCGAATATCCTATCTTCTTTGAACAAACGGTTCTATCGTTTGCTACTAGCTCGTAACCGTTTCAGGGATGTGGCCGGAACGCGACAGAGTATCTCATCTTCCACCAAATCGTTTAAAAGATCCGGTATCGTCATTGTATCTCTCTACAGAAACGGCGGCTCTGGATACAATGTAGGGTTTTGCTTTTCTGTTTTCCTTTTCCTCAATTGTAATATATCCAATGTAACGATTTGATCTCTTCTTGCTTGAAGAAACGAGACTACAATTAAAGTAGTCTTGAGCACATAGCAGGACTCGTCAGGCATCCTGTTTGCCTCCACCCGCATACTGAGAATCTGATCAACGTTGAAGTAGCCAAGGTCTATACTGTCATTGACCCGAGGATACCACTCCCTGAGGCAGTAAATGCTCGTTTTGAATCCGGGCTGATAAAACGGATACAAGTTTCTAGTCCCTGGTTGCCCTCTCTCTGTAGCCATTGCAAACAGGTAGGCCATACTGTATCTCGCTGCTCCAAAGCGCCTGCTACATGCACCACTTATGGCTCAGTCAAACATCTCACTGCAGACTGTCCTAGGGTGAAGAAAGACAAGCGACAGGAGAAACAACCTATTGCTAGCCAACTACCTATCGTTGGTACAAATCCTCCTGCACCTACACAAGGACAACACCAGGCTCTCCCCTCACCACAATCTACTCAACCACTTATTACAGCATCCTCTCCGCTGGACTCTGCTGTACCGACGGGTACAAACTTCCCTGCGGCAACCAATGCTACCTCAAGTACGGGGAACATACATCATGTCACCCTCCCAGCACCCTCAGTGGTAGGACACTCTACCCCGCATAGTACTTTGCGGCTTGATGAAGGGCAACTTTGCATTGACTTGAGGGATAACCTGTTCTCTCATCTATCACCGAAGGACGATGAAACTGCTAATGATCCCTCTCAAATCAAATCTGACAGCTCTGACAACCTATCCGAGGACGATGACAACCCTGAACCGGACGAGGACCGTTTTCTAAAGGTTGTGTCCAAACGGATGCAGAGGCAAAAGCTGCGTAAGGCAAGGGCCGGAGGTCCCATAAACCTCTAACCCCCATATCCATTTATGGATATTTTTTGTTGGAATGTAAGTGGTCTTAATGACCATGTAAAGCGGAAAAGCATTCGGAAATGGCTGAAACTACACCAGCCGCTTTTTGGTGGGATTCTTGAAACCCATGTAAGTCCCCTGAACGCGCAAGCTATAGTAACTAGCGTACTTCCAGGCTGGTCCTTTGTAAATAACTATGAGTTCTCAGAACTTGGGAGGATATGGATTGTCTGGCACCCTTCTGTTCAAGTTACTGTTATCCGCAAATCTATGCAGATGATCACTTGTCAGATTAAGCTGCCTTTTGTCTCTCACAACATTCTTGTCTCTATAGTCTATGCCTCATCTACTTGTGCCTCTGCCAGGAAGGATCTATGGGAGGAGATCATTGACACTGCAACTGCTAACCCTGCTATTCCCTGGACTGTTCTAGGGGACTTCAATCAAACGCTGTTTCCACATGAGCACTCCTCGCAAGATGCAAACCTCACTACTCCGGGTATGTGTGCCCTCGAACAATGTCTAAGTATCTCCTCATTAGCGGATCTCCCCTACTGTGGTAACACTTACACGTGGACAAACAAACATACCGTTGGGCTGATCGCCAAAAAGCTGGATAGGATTCTTGTCAATGATGAATGGATCACTGCATTTCCCTCCTCTTTAGCCGTATTTGGGGAACCTGCATTCTCAGATCACAGCCCCTGCTGCTTATTCCTCGACAGTCATGCACCAAAGCGGAAAAAGCCATTCAAATTCCTGGTTATGTTGAATCAGCACCCTGATTTCGCCCCTCTCATCAANACTACCTATCGTTGGTACAAATCCTCCTGCACCTACACAAGGACAACACCAGGCTCTCCCCTCACCACAATCTACTCAACCACTTATTACAGCATCCTCTCCGCTGGACTCTGCTGTACCGACGGGTACAAACTTCCCTGCGGCAACCAATGCTACCTCAAGTACGGGGAACATACATCATGTCACCCTCCCAGCACCCTCAGTGGTAGGACACTCTACCCCGCATAGTACTTTGCGGCTTGATGAAGGGCAACTTTGCATTGACTTGAGGGATAACCTGTTCTCTCATCTATCACCGAAGAACGATGAAACTGCTGATGATCCCTCTCAAATCAAATCTGACAGCTCTGACAACCTATCCGAGGACGATGACAACCCTGAACCGGACGAGGACTGTTTTCTAAAGGTTGTGTCCAAACGGATGCAGAGGCAAAAGCTGCGTAAGGCAAGGGCCGGAGGTCCCATAAACCTCTAACCCCCATATCCATTTATGGATATTTTTTGTTGGAATGTAAGTGGTCTTAATGACCATGTAAAGCGGAAAAGCATTCGGAAATGGCTGAAACTACACCAGCCGCTTTTTGGTGGGATTCTTGAAACCCATGTAAGTCCCCTGAATGCGCAAGCTATAGTAACTAGCGTACTTCCAGGCTGGTCCTTTGTAAATAACTATGAGTTCTCAGAACTTGGGAGGATATGGATTGTCTGGCACCCTTCTGTTCAAGTTACTGTTATCCGCAAATCTATGCAGATGATCACTTGTCAGATTAAGCTGCCTTTTGTCTCTCACAACATTCTTGTCTCTATAGTCTATGCCTCATCTACTTGTGCCTCTGCCAGGAAGGATCTATGGGAGGAGATCGTTGACACTGCAACTGCTAACCCTGCTATTCCCTGGACTGTTCTAGGGGATTTCAATCAAACGCTGTTTCCACATGAGCACTCCTCGCAAGATGCAAACCTCACTACTCCGGGTATGCGTGCCCTCGAACAATGTCTAAGTATCTCCTCATTAGCGGATCTCCCCTACTGTGGTAACACTTACACGTGGACAAACAAACATACCGTTGGGCTGATCGCCAAAAAGCTGGATAGGATTCTTGTCAATGATGAATGGATCACTGCATTTCCCTCCTCTTTAGCCGTATTTGGGGAACCTGCATTCTCAGATCACAGCCCCTGCTGCTTATTCCTCGACAGTCATGCACCAAAGCGGAAAAAGCCATTCAAATTCCTGGTTATGTTGAATCAGCACCCTGATTTCGCCCCTCTCATCAAGCTTTGGTGGGATGCATTAGCTTTCGATGGAACCAAAATGTTTGTTATTGCCAAAAAGCTGAAAGCTCTTAAATCTGTGATAAGGGAGTTTAGTAAGACCACCTACTCAGGGATAGAGAAAAGGACTCAAGAGGCGTACCTTCAACTTCTTCACTGCCAAAATGAACTCATGCGACTACCTTCCACTGAATCGATCATCCAGGAGAAAAAGGCTCATAAAACCTGGTCCCTCCTTGCAAAAGCTGAGGAATCCTACCTGAGACAGAAATCACGCATCTGTTGGTTGGAGGATGGGGATACAAACTCAAGATTCTTCCATCGCTCCATTATTACTAGACAGGGCTTCAATGAAATTATCCTCCTCCTTGATAATAATGATCAGGTAGTAGACTCAAAGCAAGGTATCCAGTCTCTAGTGGTGGATTTCTACGAGAACCTTCTAGGCAACCAGACACAACTCACTACTGCCTCTGTCTCAGAAATTGCTGATTTGCTTCCTCAAAGATGCTCTCCAGCCGCTATACAAACTCTTTCGACCCATGTCACACCTGAGGAAATCCGTAGTGTTGTCTTCTCGTTGCCGAAGAACAAAGCTCCGGGCCCGGATGGCTTTTGTGTCGAATTCCTCACGTCACAATGGGACACGGTAGGGAACTCAGTGGTTGAGGCTGTTCTTGAATTCTTCAACACGGGGAAGATGCTTAAACAATGGAATGCAACAATTTTGACTCTTGTCCCTAAGATCCCGAACGCACAAAGGATTACTCAGTTCCGACCTATTGCTTGCTGTAACACCCTCTACAAAATTGCCTCTAAGATACTGGCCAATCGCTTGAAGAAGGTTCTACCTGATCTCATCTCAAACTCCCAATCAGCTTTCATTCAGGGCAGACTGCTGGTTGAAAATGTTCTGCTTGCAACTGAGCTGGTCCAGGGGTTCAACCAAAAGAACATATCTCCAAGAGGCATGCTAAAAATAGACCTTATGACGGCCTTTGATTCAGTCCATTGGGGTTTCCTAATCAACACTCTTACAGCAATGGGGTTCCCCGCAAGATTCATCTCCCTAATCGATCAATGTATATCTACAACAAGTTTTTCAGCCTGCATAAATGGTGAATTATGCGGGTACTTTCGAGGAGCAAGAGGACTGCGCCAAGGTGATCCTCTCTCGCCTTACCTATTCGTTCTGGCGATGGAGGTGTTCTCTCAGCTACTAACGCAACACTTCAGCGCAAACAAGATTGGTCCTCATCCTTCTGCTTTGTGTCCCCTTGTATCTCATTTGGCATTCGCAGACGACATCATGGTGTTCTTTGATGGCAAGACAAATTCTCTATCCCATATAGTGGCAGTCCTTCAAGAGTTCTCACGCATCTCGGGCCTCACTATGAATTTGTCCAAAACTGAACTGTTCTTAGCAGGAGTGACCCAAATTGAAGCCACACAGATGGCTTCTCTTGGCTTCAATATCGGTTCACTCCCAATAAGATATCTTGGCCTCCCTCTCATGCATCGGAAGCTAAGATTAGCAGAGTACAGACCCCTCCTTCAGAACTTAACCAACCGGTTCTCCTCTTGGTCGTCGCGTGCTTTATCCTATGCAGGTAGACAACAACTCATATCATCTGTGATATATGGCACAATAAATTTCTGGATGTCAGCTTTTATTCTGCCAAAGGGCTGCATCAAGAAAATTGAAACTCTCTGCGAGATCTTTGTCTCCCCAAAGCTGAAAGTGGTCTAGGTTTCAGATGCCTTTCCCACTGGAACAAAACATTGATACTCAAGCTTACATGGCGGTTGTTGCCTGCAAGGGACTCTCTATGGGCTCTCTGGCTGAAAAACAACAAAATAAAAGATGGATGTTTTTGGAAGCTTGACATCAAAAAGCAGAGTTCTGGGACCCTGAAATCTATGCTTAAGCTTCGACATATCACTTCTCAATTTATGAAAGCACATTTGGGGAATGGCTGTCACCTAAACTTTTGGTATGATCATTGGACTCCTTTTGGTCCTTTAATTGATTTCATGGGAGGCTCTGGACCAGCCCAAACTGGTATTTCTTTACACGGATCAATCGCTTCTGCAACCACTGAAACAGGGTGGAACCTCAGACCAGCCAGATCACTGCAAGCAGAATCCCTCCATATCTACCTCACATCGATTACCACCCCTCTCCCTGCGGCGATCTCAGACTCATACTCTTGGCGGATTGGGACAGAGGAATTGGTGAACTTCTCCACCTCCAAGACCTGGGAGGTTTTGAGGCCACGTGCAAACGCACCTATTTGGACTGCTCAGGTTTGGTTCAAGGGAGCAATCCCTCGTCATGCTTTCCTGTTTTGGCTGATGCATCAAGACAGACTCCCCATAAGGACGCGCCTGATTCGCTGGGGACTACAAGTTGATCCCAGTTGTTGCATATGTGGGCTTCTCCCTGAGACCCGAGAACACTTGTTCCTGCGATGTAAGCTCAGTAAGGATCTGTGGTCTGCAGTCATCCGTCGCCTAGGATACAGGCCATTCTCCTTCCACACATGGGATGCCTTCTCAGCATGGTTGGATCTGAAAGACAACACTGCACCAAGGAGTCTGCGCCGATTAGCTGCCCAAGCAACTCTTTATGCTATCTGGTCAGAGCGCAACAACCGCTATCACAATAACATATCCATGGAAGGCCCTCTTCTGCTCAAACGACTTGACCGGCAAATCCGTGACGCCATCTTGGCAAAGCAAAAAAGGCGAAACTTCAAAGACCTTCTC
>NC_025685.1:12186598-12235113 GCF_000633955.1 Camelina sativa | reverse complement strand
TTTTAAAAAAAAAAAAAAAAAAAAAGTATTTTTTATCTTATAAAGAGACCCTCATAATATCCATAGTGTACAAATTAGCTCTCGATGTTTTCAAATATGCCAAAAACAACCCCATATACACTAAACTTGGTCACTTCTATCTCTCCATCTCTTTGGGATGCTTATGAAATTGTGGTACAATATACTTTTACATGTAATCTCTAGGATGGTTTTGTTTGTTCTTATATAGAGCAACATTTGCTCCAATCCTACTCTATATTTTACTCTAAAATAGAGAAAATGATAGGATTGCTCTATATATATAGAGCAACTCTATTCTCACCTCTATTTTTTTACATTAACTCTATTTCCAACTCTAAAATAGAGTAATACATTGGAGTAATACAATGCCTTATTTTAGAGTTACTATATTTTAGAGAAAAAAATAGAGATATACATTGGAGATGGTCTTAGTTACACTAAATATTGATGTATATAAATGTAGCCACCAAATTATTACTATTTATTAAGATTTATAGCTAGTATATCATCAAAAAATAAATAAAGAGAAGGTAGTTTATTGTTAATAACAAAAGCTATTTTGAAAATATAGATGTAAAGTGTCATATTGTTATATATAAGTGACTACAAAAAAATATAAATTTAATTCAGGCGACAATAAAATAATCAAAGCTTTGGTGAAAGATTTTTTTTTTTGTTGTAATTCCTTATTACATTGATTTTTTTCCAAGAATGATGAGAGTGAACAGAAAATTTTATAAGCTAGTGGGGAAGGGATGGAGGAACACACCTAAGGAGAAGCATAATGTGGTTAACAACATATATATCATTATCCTTCTTATATATTATGAGGGGTTGTTCATTCTTATATTTACAGGCGAGGCATGTCAATTGATCATGAGTCCCAATGAATTGGTATGTCTTTAAGTTTTTTATGCAAATGACATTGAATGAATTGGTATTTTTTTTATGCAAATGATATTGGCTTTTTAGTTCTGTGTTATACTGAACCAAGTGTAGTTACAATTTACAACTCTCACATGAACAGTAGTCAAATCTATAGTTAAAGCTTTCACTTTTAAATGTATAACTAATTTACATGAACAAGAATGTATGTTTTTTTTGTTAACAAAAGATCAGCTCATATGAGCCAATTAGGTGGAAAATTGTTTACAAACAAAACATGATGCAGAGATGTACGCGCTTGGTGTGCCAAAGAATCCGCTTTTACATTTGCATTTCGAGAAACATGAATCAAAGAAAAAGAAGAAAACTCCTCCCTGTCAATCTTGATGTCGTCTAAGTATGTTGCAAAGGCCGGCCAGTCGTGAGGGGAAGACACTATCTTCACCAAATCTAAACTGTCTGTTAAAAAAATCACATCTCAGAAATCGTACCCAATCATACACCGCATTGCCTAGATAAAAGCTTCAACTTCTGCATGTAACAGAGACAGATTGCGCCGATAATTGGTAGCTCCAAGAATTGGTGATGATCCTTGTAAAGAAGTACAAAACCATCCTAAACCTGCAAAATCACTTAAGTGGGTTTATTTTGTTTGTGTACATATATCACTTAAGTGATATAAGCTAGTGGAGAAGGGAGAGAGGAACAGACCTAAAGAGAAGCATAGTGTGGTTACCAACATATATATCATTATCCTTCTTATATACTCTGAGGGTTGTTCATTCTTATATTTACAGGCGGGGCATGTCAATTGATCATGAGTCCAAATGAATTGGTATGTCTTTAAGTTTTTTATGCAAATGACATTGAATGAATTGGTATTTTTTTTAAAGCAAATGATATTGGCTTTTTAGTTCTGTTATACTGAACCAAGTGCAGTTACAATTTACTACTCTCACATGAACACTAGTCAAATCTATAGTTAAAGCTTTCACTTTTAAATGTATAACTAATTTACATGAACAAGAATTTATGTTTTTTTTTTGTTAATAAAAGATCAGCTCATGAGCCAATTAGGTGGAAAATTGTTTACAAAACATGATGCAGAGATGTACGCGCTTGGTGTGCCAAAGAATCCGCTTTTACATTTGCATTTCAAGAAACGTGAATCAAAGAAAAAGAAGAAAACTCCTCCATGTCAATCTTGATGTCGTCTAAGTATGTTGCGAAGGTCGGCCAGTCGTGAGGGAAGACACCATCTTCACCAAATCTAAACTGTCTGTTAAAAAAATCACATCTCAGAAATCGTACCCAATCATGCACCGCATTGCCTAGATAAAAGCTTCAACTTCTGCATGTAATGGAGACAGACTGCGCCGGTAATTGGTAGCTCCGAGAATTGGTGATGATCCTTGTAAAGAAGTACAAAACCATCTTAAACCTGCAAAATCACTTAAGTGGGTTTATTTTGTTGTGTACATATATCACTTAAGTGATATAAGCTAGTGGAGAAGGGAGAGAGGAACAGACCTAAAGAGAAGCATAGTGTGGTTACCAACATATATATCATTATCCTTCTTATATACTCCAAGGATTGTTCATTCTTATATTTACAAGCGGGGCATGTCAATTGATCATGAGTCCAAATGAATTGGTATGTCTTTAAGTTTTTTATGCAAGTGACATTGAATGAATTGGTATTTTTTTAAAAGCAAATGATATTGGCTTTTTAGTTCTGTGTTATACTGAACCAAGTGCAGCTACAATTTACTACTCTCACATGAACACTAGTCAAATCTATAGTTAGAGTTTTCACTTTTAAATGTATAAGAGCATCTTTATTGGTAGGTTTGTATTTTTTGGGTTCTTTATTTTTTTAGTATTAAAAAGTATATTTTTATAAAATAAGAACTTTTTGTTTGTTAATTAAAATTGTACTCCTCCAATGGTAAACTCTTATAAGTGAGGTTCTTAGTTTTGAAAAAAAAAATATTAATGTTTAAATGTTTAAACAATGAAGATGATGTAATCTCTCACTCACACAATACCCACCAAGAACACACACACATATACACTTTAAAATCTCTCACTCACAGATTTTCTCCAACAACAACACCAACATTGATCTCTCAAAGTCAATGTAAAAGAATCACATTGCTGTAACTTACCAGAGAGCTGTAGAAATATCCATTGTGTCTGCACATGTTACCAAGAGCACTACAAGCTTTTGCGCGTATATTTTGATCTGAATGAGTAAGAAATTCTTTTAAAGGCTGCATAACAGAAGCCTCGCCGATGTATGTATAGAAACCCTGTATGGTTGACAACAATAAGAATTGACAACAATAAGAATTAGATAACATCGTTTAGTTCACTATCCTGTGTCTAAGCAAATATAACAAATACAATGCATCATGTGTTTATCCAGTGTCTGACCTTATCCATCCTCGATAGATCAGGATCATCAAAATATCAAGTATGACTTCTTTTGGACTCGAACCGTTGAGTAATTTTCTCATTCTGTTAGGATCCAACACACCTTCTTGACAAGAGCTGAAAGACAGTGGCATATGGACGAAATAGCCCATATAACACCAACGGGCGACAAGCCAATCCAGTTGGGTGTTTTCTTGATGTCATCTGGGGAAGCATTTGAAAGTTTGCCAGCTAACAGATTGATAAGAAGCAATGGTGTTCCACTAGCAATAAGCTGTTGCACAGTTAAAGGTCCTCCCCACTTCAATCTGGATTCTAATAAACCGATACATCCATCCAGAAGGCAGCATCTTGACAAGAGCTGAAACATTACATAAGCAGTTTCCAGTTAAGTTTAAAGAGCGGAAAGAAAAACAAATTCGAATATAGCTGTGGACGAAAATAACAAGTTATCATGTAACTTGGTGAATCCAGACAACCTAAAACAAGTTTCTTAGGATAGCCAAACAAGAAGATCAATGCTTGTCAATGTGCTACACAACTAACATCAGATATGAGAACTGATTAGTCAGATATGAGAACTGATTAACCTAGATTAAATCGATCCCTGCACCCAAAGAAATTTCAGAAAAAAACACATGGATTCTGGATCTAATTCATCATCTCTAATTCAGTAAAGAAAGACACAATCTTCGACTCTTTTATAACCAAAACAAACGGAAAAATTATAAACACGATCAAGAGCAAAATTAAAATTTTGGCAGATGTGGTGAACTTCTTTGTGGTGCAGGCAATAATCAAACCAAATTCTAATCTAATAACCAAATCGAGAACCAAAAGCAATAGATCTAGAGGGTCACCATGTTAGGTCTGAACTCCTTCATCTTCTCCTGCTAAGCGTCTCTGTCTCAAGCTCCTCCCCCTTCGTTCTGAAACTATATGCATCGCCAGAGGTCACAAGAAATTGAATCACTCATACCGAGCTTGGAATCGATTTTACAGAGATATCTCTTCTCATTTTTCAATTTCTTCGGAGACAAAGAGAGAAAGAGGAGAAAGAGAAAATAGTGGACAACTTTTTTTTCTCTTTTTTCATCCAACAGTTTTTGAACACGTCGACAGCACTTAGATGCTCTCAAACCTCTTAATTAAGAGGTACTTCTTAACAATATAATGATTTTTGATTTAATTTTAATCTGATAAAACCTAAGAATTATACCTAAGAGGTCCCGATAAAGAAGGTCTAAGAGCATGTAATGTAACGAAAGTATTTTAAAACAAATTTTATTCTTAATTTTGAAAAAGTGAAATTAAGAACTTCTTATGAAACTTTAATATTTCATAGTTAAATTTGAGGTTCTTAAAAATATTTTCTGGGTAGTCAGCCATGCCGAGCTCCTTGAGTTCATTAGCAACGGAGACAACATCATTGGTGCCAAAGTATTCCTCAACAATAATAGTGGCCTTCTTTTTGTACTGAGTTAAATCAGCGTCCAGGCTTGCTGGATCGAAATTTCCATTGCCCACCTCCTGATTCCATCAAGTTAGTATCTCTATCTCATGTTGTATATAGATTTAAAAAAAAAAGAAAAGAAAGAAGAATCATAAACACCATAAGTAGAGAGAGAAGAGAGTCACACACACCTCAGGTGTATCAAAATCAGGGTGAGTGAGGAGGGCATCATCATCTTCACTCCCTTGAGAAATGTAGGAAGGATCCGTTTTCTCCTCCATAAAAGAAGAAGAAACTTAAACTTGTTCTTGTTGTTGTTGCTGCTTGTTAAACTCCATTATGTTTTGAATCCTTTTTGCCAATTCCTCAATTTTGTTTTTTTTTTTGCCACACGAGAGCCCTTTAAACAAAAATCAAAATCACCATAGAGTCACTTAGTTTCTGCATTCTTCTTTCTAAACTGATCATTCACAAATTCAACAGATTCAATCAAATATATATATAACACACACCAAATCTTGGACTCACTGCAAGAAGAAAAAAAAACAAACCATGTGAAAACCAAAACAAAGTAAGAAAGGAGCGCTAGGAAAGCAAACCGAAACAAGATTCATCTACCCAAATAAAGATCTTTTTGCGTATGATCCTAGCTAGTCGTTAGCGTAAGGATGAAAGAGGTAACAATCTGCGAACTTAAAGGATTATACTCGAATAGATAAAGGATTATACTTAATTTAGATGGTGAAAGAAGCATTATACTTAATTAGAGACTAACAGTGAAGCTATTGAGGATGTATATGCATGTTGGTTAGCCCTTTCCGTTGCCCGACGATTAAATTCCTACAACATTAAGAAATGAGATTCTATCACCTTCGAACTTTGCTAAAATCGATTCTAATTCCTAGAAACCTAATTTCTTCTCACATCCCTATAACTCTGATGCATGTCGATCCAAAGGAAATCAATAAGATTAGGACCAAGAAAAAAACTTACATAGCCTCATTGAACCACCCCGTTGGAAATTTAACCACTAAAATATCCGATTTGGTTAAACAAAGGGCTGCCGGATTGATGAACCGAGATCATCGATCTCGTCTCTAACGGTGGAGATGATGATACCGTCGGTGAAAATCCACTTTCCAATCGAATCACCCTTCAATTCTCTGCTTTTCTCTGTGGAGATCCTATCACTTTCAAAAGCAACAAGAGAGACGAGATTGACGAGAGAACGACGAGAGAGAAAATCGGGAACAAAAAAAATAAAATATGCCTGGTGGTTGGTGTTTAGGAGATTCTGGTGAAAACAGCAGCTCATGGTCCGTCTGGGGTGACTCGGGCATTCTAAGGCCTGGTTCTGGTTCCGATAGGCTTGAGAGACGAATTGTTAAGTTATTGTCAAACGATTGGTTCAGATCGCACCAATGCATATCCGAATAAATCCTCAACGCACATTCGATAGAGTATACATAGTTGTTTTATACGCGAAGAAGATAACGGGGTAGTGCACGCTTCTGAATCTGTAGAGAGTTCCAGTTCCACATTGTAATATGTGAGTTTGAGATAGGTGATTCATTGTTGTAACATCTCGAAGCTTTTTTATTCTACCTTCTTGTGTTGTCAGAAATGGAACGACTGACTGGTTTCATTGGATTTATTTGGTTGATTCTTCTTAACCGGTATAAATTTTTGTATTCATCTTGTAATATTTCAAAGTTGTATAGAAATGTTGGAACATACCGATGATCCGAGAAACAAACGTTACTCTTCTTTTCTAGTGCTACTGCTAGATTAGCTCAAGCCTCAAGGACTCAAGTCTTCAAATTGACGTAATTACCCTTTATGTTTGAAGAAATAAAGCACACTAAAGCGAGGGGCATAGCTGTTATTTCAACAAGGGACACTCCCCAATTTCTTCTTCACTCCTCTCCGACTGGGAAAACCATTGAAAACGTGAGCCAAGGGTTTTGATTTTCCAGTTCCGGCGACGTTTACTCATCTCTCCTCCGACACCGCCGTTTTACTCCACCGTGTCAGTTTCAGCAATCTAAGGTACTTATTATGCTTTTAAGCGTTGAAATTCCAGAGAATATATGATTTAGTTTCTTCTCTTCAAAAGCTTTAGCCTTTCGGTTTTGCATTTTTTTGTTCTTAGTTTACAAAGCTCTCCTTTTTTGCTTGTAGATAGTGTTGATTTCTTGATCTCTTCTTCACTATAGCTGTTGATTTCTCTAGATGCATTAACGTATGTGTCTGTGCTGTGCACGACAGGGTTTGGTTTACTAATCTGCTTTGACTCTTTGTTCTGAGTATGGCTTGTGAGTTGTAACACTAATGAAACGATTCTTGTATGTAAAAGTTTGAAACTTTCTCTTTTTTTTTTCTTTTTTTGTTCGTTCCCCTTTTACACTCATCTCATATAGCTCTTTTTGGTATGTAAATGGTCTATGATTCTTTTGTGATTAATCTGATTTTGTATGTTCTTAATGAATGTTTGTTGTTATATGGCTTGTATAGGGGTTGTGACACTATGAAAACGATTATTGCATGTAAGAGGTTCAAACTTTTGTCTTTGCATTTTCTTCTTCCCCTTAACTTTCATATAACTCTAATGATTAAGCTCTTTTGGTATGTAATTTTGTTATGAATATGGCTTGTACGAGTTGTGAGTTATGACACTACGAAGACGATTGTTTTGTGTAAAAGGTTCAAACTTTTCTCTTCATTCTTCCTCTTTTACTCTCATATACCTCTGAATTAACTCGCCTTTTTGGTATGTAATTGTCTATCGTTGTTCTGCGATAATCTGACCTTGTTTGTTCTGTGGTTTACTGGTTGTGCTTCTCTTCTGTTTGGGCGATGTTCATCACTTACCATTTGTATTTGGGGTTATTCATGATTGTTCTGTGGTTGTTTACTTGCGTCTTGATTAGCTTCACATATAATAAGTACTTAATTCTTCTTTAGTCTTGTTTTTGTGTTTGCTCTTCTGCTTAGAATGGAATTATGCTATGAAAAATCACATTAAGCATTTATTATTTTGAGTTTCTACATTGTTTCTTGTATAACAGATGATTTCTTAGTTTTTCTTTTTCTTTCTACAATTCTACTCATAACGCAAGGATGTTTTTAATTTATGCAGAGTAATCATTTCTTCAAAGCGTTGGTACCAGAGATGGACATTGATGATGAGATCGAGGCTGCTGGGGAGATCAATCTTTCTGAGCTAGGAGAAAGTTTTCTCCAGAGTTTTTGCAAAAAAGCTGCAACATCCTTCTTTGAAAACTATGGACTTATAAGTCATCAGCTCAACTCCTACGACTTCTTCATCAAACACGGGCTTCAGAATGTGTTTGATTCCTTTGGTGAGATGCTCGTTGAACCGTCTTTTGATATTACAAAGAAGAAGGCCGATGATTGGAGATACGCTATTGTTCGATTCGGACTAGTCACTGTCGAGATGCCCACATTCTTTTCTGATGACAAGGAGCTTCAGTTTCTCCCATGGCATGCCAGGCTTCAGAACATGACTTACTCAGCAAGGATCAAAGTAAATGTCCAAGTTGAGGTACCACCACAATCTTCTTTGTCTGGAAGTGAAGTAATCTTTTCTGGATTTGATGGAATGATGAAGTAATCGTACTGTCAAGCTTTTGATGATGTTTCTGTGTTGCTGTCCATGTATCTTATTCATCTTATTACGACTTTGTTTATTGTCTAACTGTCTCTTCACTTTATTAATGGAATTGACAAGCTGTTCACAAAAAGTGTTGTTAAAAGTGACAAATTCAAGACCGGACAAGACGAGTATGTCGAGAAGAAGATACTAGATGTTAAAAAGCAGGACATTCTAATTGGTAGAATACCTGTCATGGTGAAGTCTGTCCTTTGCAATACAAGCGTGAAAGGAAAGGAAAACTGCAATAAGGGGGATTGTGCCTTTGATCAGGGTGGATATTTTGTGATAAAGGGTGCTGAGAAGGTAAGTTACATCAGTTTTTTTTCCTTTCTCCTAATATATACTGGAAAAGGTATATTCAGGATGTTATACAACTTCCTAATGTGATTATATTGTGCTTTGCAGGTGTTTATAGCTCAGGAACAGATGTGCACAAAGAGACTGTGGATTTCTAATTCACCATGGACAGTCTCCTTCAGGTCCGAAACTAAAAGAAATCGATTCATTGTGCGTCTCGCAGAGAATCTGAAATCAGAAGACTATAAGAGAAGGGAGAAAGTACTGACAGTGTACTTCTTGTCGACTGAGATTCCAGTCTGGCTCATGTTCTTTGCGCTGGGTGTTTCGTCAGACAAAGAAGCCATGGATTTAATTGCTTTCGATGGTGATGATGCAAACATTACCAACAGTCTCATAGCTTCTATCCATGAAGCTGATGCAATTTGTGAAGCTTTTCGCTGTGGGAACAATGCTCTAGCATATGTTGAACAGCAGATTAAAAGCACCAAGTTCCCTCCTCTTGAAAGTGTGGATGACTGCCTCCGCCTGTATTTGTTTCCAGGCCTCCAAGGTTTGAAGAAGAAAGCCCGTTTCCTGGGCTATATGGTGAAGTGCCTTCTCAGCGCATATGCGGGGAAAAGAAACTGTGAAAACAGGGATAGTTTCCGGAACAAGCGAATTGAGCTCGCTGGAGAACTGTTGGAGCGGGAGATAAGGGTGCATCTGGCACATGCCAGAAGAACCATGACCAAGAACATGCAGAAACACCTCGCAGGGGATGGTGATTTGAAGCCTATTGAGCATTATTTGGATGCTTCCATTATCACAAATGGGCTTACTAGAGCCTTCTCCACTGGAGCATGGTCTCATCCTTTCAGGAAGATGGAAAGGGTTTCAGGTGTTGTAGCTAATCTGGGTCGTGCAAATCCATTGCAGACTCTGATTGATCTGAGGAGAACGCGACAGCAAGTCCTATATACCGGCAAGGTTGGAGATGCTAGATATCCGTAAGTGAAAATTTCCACCTCCCCTCCTTTTTATATCCCACGAATTTTAACTAAGCTGTATGGTCTTCAATTACTCAAATTTACATGTTCGTTAGACTATTTTAATGATGTTCTTATTCAATTTCGTATATGATGGTGAATTGGTGATACTGTTTCTGCAGATTCCCTTCTATGATCTGTGTATATTAGTGTTTTTGTATAGATGAAACTGATATTAAGAGATTCTGATTCTGTCTTTCTTGTTTCTTTGTCCCTTAGTCAATCTATCCATTTTGGTTGCTTTTTAATGTGAGCGGTTACACAATTGGTTCGTATTGGGAAACTGAACTATGGCTGCATTGTTTGTAATGTTGCCTACAGGCATCCGTCTCACTGGGGCAGAGTATGCTTTTTATCAACTCCAGATGGTGAAAATTGTGGTCTTGTGAAGAACATGTCTCTTCTTGGACTTGTTAGCACTCAAACTTTGGAGCCTGTGGTGGAAAAGCTCTTTGATTGTGGAATGGAAGAGCTGATGGATGATACCAGCACACCATTGTGTGGCAAACATAAAGTTCTTTTCAATGGAGACTGGATTGGATTATGTTCAGATTCTGAATACTTTGTCGCGGAGTTAAAGAGCAGGCGGCGCCGAAGTGAATTACCTCGTGAGGTATCTTCTGTTTCATCAAATGTCTAGCGTTATTTCGATATGTCTTGTGCTGCTTTGGATTTTTCTGCTTTCAGAAATGTGTCTATTATGTCGTATATCATTTATATATATATTTATGTATCACAACTTTCTCATGCAGATGGAAATTAAACGAGATAAAGATGACAATGAGGTGAGAATTTTCACTGACGCTGGTAGACTACTCCGACCTCTCTTGGTTGTGGAAAATCTCCACAAGTTGAAGCAAGACAAACCGAGACAGTATTCTTTTGAGCATCTTCTTGACCAAGGGATTCTTGAGTTGATCGGGATTGAAGAAGAAGAAGACTGTAATACAGCATGGGGAATCAAACAGCTTCTGAAGGAACCAAATAATTACACGCATTGCGAATTAGACTTGTCATTCCTGTTGGGTGTGAGCTGTGCAATTGTCCCATTTGCAAACCACGATCATGGGAGAAGAGTTCTCTACCAGTCCCAGAAGCATTGCCAACAAGCCATTGGTTTCTCATCAACGAACCCTAACACCCGCTGCGATACACTGTCCCAGCAGCTGTTCTATCCCCAGAAGCCACTTTTCAAGACATTGGCGTCGGAGTGTCTTAAAAAAGAAGTGCTGTTTAATGGCCAGAACGCAATTGTTGCTGTGAATGTTCATCTCGGGTACAACCAAGAGGATTCCATTGTGATGAACAAGGCTTCACTGGAACGTGGTATGTTCCGTTCAGAGCAGATTAGAAGCTACAAATCAGAGGTTGATAGCAAAGACTCGGAGAAGAGGAAGAAGATGGATGAGCTTGTTCAGTTTGGAAAGACACACAGCAAAATCGGCAAAGTAGACAGCCTTGATGATGACGGGTTTCCTATCATTGGTGCTAACATGAGCACTGGCGATATTGTCATTGGCAGATGCACCGAGTCTGGGGCTGATCACAGTATAAAGCTCAAGCACACTGAGAGAGGAATTGTGCAAAAAGTGGTATTATCATCTAATGATGAGGGGAAGAATTTTGCTGCGGTTTCTCTGAGACAGGTAAGTTCCAGATCATACTGAATCGAGCTTTCTTTCAAAGAATGTGTTCCTCTGATGAATCTAATGTTCCATTTTGATTGCAGGTTCGTTCTCCATGCCTTGGAGATAAGTTTTCCAGTATGCATGGGCAGAAAGGTGTTTTAGGCTATGTAGAGGAACAGGAGAATTTTCCATTCACGATCCAAGGCATAGTTCCTGATATTGTGATAAACCCGCACGCTTTCCCTTCTAGGCAAACACCGGGTCAACTCTTGGAGGCTGCTCTCTCCAAAGGAATCGCTTGTCCTATACAAAAGAAGGAGGGTAGCTCTGCTGCATACACCAAATTGATACGTCATGCTACTCCTTTCTCCACTCCGAGTGTCAGTGAAATCACTGAGCAGCTTCACAGGTACATTCTTCACACTGTCACTTGGTTTTAGCTCGTTAAGCAAAAGATTGAATTATAGCAGATTGACAGTTGTTTCCTAGGGAGTAGTACAAATGGATGATATCATTACGGGTAGGAATGTTATAGAGGATTGATGCTGTGAGCCTTGTGATTGATTTTGCATAATTCATTGAACCTTTCTTTGATTATTGATGATTCTTGAGTCCTGATTGATTGCCAATGGTAAATATATTTTTTGGTTAGGGCTGGCTTTTCAAGATGGGGGAACGAAAGGGTATACAACGGTAGAACTGGTGAGATGATGCGTTCTCTGATATTCATGGGCCCAACGTTCTACCAGCGACTTGTCCACATGTCAGAGGACAAAGTCAAGTTCAGGAACACAGGACCAGTCCACCCGCTCACACGGCAACCAGTGGCGNCAGATAGGAAAAGGTTCGGCGGAATAAAGTTTGGAGAAATGGAGCGAGACTGCCTAATAGCTCATGGTGCTTCCGCCAATTTGCATGAGCGTCTCTTCACTCTAAGTGACTCCTCTCAGATGCACATCTGCAGAAAATGCAAGACATATGCGAATGTGATCGAGAGGACTCCAAGCAGTGGAAGAAAGATCAGAGGGCCTTACTGCAGAGTGTGCGAATCCTCAGACCATGTGGTTAGGGTGTATGTTCCTTATGGAGCTAAGCTTCTGTGTCAGGAGCTGTTCAGCATGGGCATCACTCTCAACTTCGACACCAAGCTCTGCTAGCTGATTCCCTTGTCTTTATTATTGTCTATATTTTATTTAACGGTATAATAATGGCTTAGTGCCTTAAGACTCCCCCATGCTATTGTGTAGTTTGAACCACTGCACTGAACTAACCCGTAGTGGTTGCAGTTGCTTTTGTGAGATTTGACTCTTACCGCTTATGATTATCGTATCTTAATAAATCGGTTTATATATTCCGGTTGATCCCGGTTTATCTTAGAATATATAATAAAATCCCGGTTTTTAGCCAAACCGTGTTTACTATATATTTTGAATCGTAATTGAGGACTGGTTAAGCAGAGAATGGAACCAAAACCAGAGCAAAACGAGTGGAGCTCAGGCGTATGGGCTCACTTAACCGACGTCCGGCGACGATCGCCGCTGGTTCAGTGCATCACCAACTTCGTCTCCATGGATCTCGTAGCCAACACGCTTTTATCCGCCGGCGATGGTCCATTCAGTCGTCGAGATTCCTGATTTCACGCCTCATATTCACGCGCTTTGTATCAACGTCGGAACATTTACACCTGAATGGCTTCCCTCCATGAATGCTGCCGCCGAAGTCGCTTCTCAGCTCGGAAAGCCTTGGGTTCTTGATCCCGCCGCCGTGAGTTCCGATTAAAGTCGTGTTTGGAGCTTATCGGGTTAAAACATCGAAGGAAACGGTTCTGAAATTATTGCTCTCTCCTCTGCTTCACCGGATCAGACTAAGGTATATGATATAGAGAGATTGAGAGGTTTAGTGTCGGTGGCTGAAGAAATTGAATTGACTTGTAGTTAGTGAACTCTTGAGTGTTCAATTCAATTCGAAGTTTTAGTGAAGTTGTTTGCTAATGTTTATGAGTTGTTTGTTTGGATTCTTCATAGATTGTCTGGGGCTTGGGATTGGTTTCTTAATCTCAGCGTTGATGATTACCCTCTCGTTACTCAAGATGGTTTGGATTCTTCATTCTCTTTTTAAGTTTGTTTTTTTCAGTGTTTGTGTTACTAGTGATTCTGAGTTTGATTTTGTGTAGAGCTTCTTCACATTATGTCACATTTGCCTAAGGACTTGAACTTTGTGAACCACACTAGTTACATTGGCTGGAAAGAGTAAGATTGTGACTTAATTTGATTTCATATAGCTTAAGTTCAATGTAGTTTGGAGATTTTGAGCATTTTCTATTGGTTTCATGTAGGTCAAGGAGGTTGAAGCCAGTTATTGTTGATCCAGGGCTCTATCTTGTGGACAAAACTGATATGTTTTTCGCATCACAGAAGCGAGAGTTGCCTAAGGCTTTCAAGTTATTCTCAGGTATCTTTATTTTTCCCCAAGCTGCATTACTTGTTGTCTATTCTCTATCTTCTATCTTTTTTGCACTTCTCTGTGGACCAATCTTCTTGTTTGTCCTTAGCATATTGTGTGTGTTATGCAAGCATGATGTTCTGGATTCTTTTTCCCTATTCATGCTGTTCTGTAGGAAGTAATTCGTATTCACAATTCTGTAGGTGAAATACGTATAAGAAGATGCTAAAAATAGTTGATATGTGTAGGTGAAACCTCTCTATTACTGTAAACATGTTTGGAAGAAATTAGGCTACAGAACGTGTTTTTTTTCAGTAGTGTTGTTAGCTGCTTAAGAAGGTAGTGGGGAAAGGAAAGCCATAATCTAGGTATCACTTGGAATGGTTCTCCTTGCGACAATTTTCCTGATTGTTAGCAATTGACAGTTCCCCTCCATTAGTAATCTGTGGAACTTCTTTAATATGTTCTAGGGAACTTATAAACTGTGTGGAAAGAAGGGTCTGAGATAATGTTCTATGTCTTCAATGATCATACTAAATGCAATCATCTCTTTGTTGGCAGGTCCATCTTTCTCCATGTTAAGCCGTAGTTTTATAGAGCACTGTGTCTTGGCCACCGATAATTTCCCTCGGACTCTACTCATGTACTTGTCCAACACACCTGATTCCCTCTCCAACTACTTCCCAACTATTCTCTGCAACTCAAATCTCTTCAAAAAGACCATCATCAACAACAACGTACTTTACGTAGCTTCTTACAAGACTGTTAAAGAAAGATACCACCGGCTTGATCCTAAAGAGTTCACAGAAATGGTTGAAACCGGAGCAGCGTTTGCAAGAGGATTCAGGTCCGATGACTCAGTCCTTGATCGTATCGATCATGAACTTCTGGGACGCAAACATGGTGAAGTTGTGCCTGGTGGTTGGTGTTTGGGAGATTCTGGTAAAAACAGCAGCTCATGTTCCGTCTGGGGTGACTAGGGTATTCTAAGGCCTGGTTCTGGTTCTGATAGGCTTGAGAGAAGGATTGTTAAGTTATTGTCAAACGATTGGTTCAGATCGCACCAATGCATATCCGGATAAATCCTCAACGCACATTCGATAGAGTATACATAGTTGTCTAAGACGCGAGTGGTAGTGCACGCTTCTCTATCTGTAGAGAGTTCCAGTTCCACATTGTAATCTGTGAGTTTGAGATAGGTGATTGATTGTTGTAACATCTCGAAGCTTTTTATTCTACCTTCGTTTGTAATTGTATTGTCAGAAATATAACGACTGACTGGTTTCATTGATTTATTTGGTCGAGTCTTCTTAACCGGTATAAATTTTTGTATTCATCTTGTAATATTTCAAAGTTGTATAGAAATGTTCGTAAAAATTACAGTAAAACCTCTATAAATTAATAATGTTGGGACCAAGACGTTTTATTAATTTATAGTGATATTAATTTATCTATAAATTAATAATTATTATTTTATAGTGTAAATTAATAATTATTAATTTATAGATATATTTTTAATTGTTTTTTTTAAATTATGAATTGGAACAATTATAGCAACATAAGATTAAACTTTCGGATGTTATAAATTTTATGGTTTAGGAATTGAACTTGTAATATTTATAAAGCATTATTGACAATAAATTACAAATACTATAAACAAATTGACTTATACACATGACATACATAAATTCAAATTTATGAATAATAATAATATTAATTCTCATATTTTAATAATCTGTCTAATTATCAAATTGTAAATGATGCATATCTAAAAATTAAAACTTTAAAATTTAATTATTTGTATGACATGTTATAAAATATTTTAGAGATATCATTATAGTTTGAAAATACAACATTACAAATGTTCTATAGAAATGAGTTTTAGGAGAAACATACACTATTATATCAGTATATATATATATATACAAGTATATATATATATATATATATATATATAAATTTACATGATTATTAATTTATGATATTATTGGGACCATATTTTACATTGAGATTTTAAAAAAATTATTATCTTATTATCTTATCGAATATTGTTAATTTTTACACTGGCCCGACTTAGGACCAACAAAATTTATTAATTTATAATGATTATTAATTTATAGAGTATTAATTTATAGAGGTTTTACTGTAGTAATGTTGGAACATATTTTGTAGGTATGAACCGATGATCCGAGAAATAAACGTTACTCTTCTCTAGTGATAGCTAGCTCAAGGACTCAAGTATTACAGAGATTACTTAACATAGGATGAAATGAAATGCGACTGGGATTGTAATCATATCTCATCGTATCTTAATAAATCTGTTTATATAATCCGGTTGACTGTGTTAACAGCCGACAGTTTCCCTCCAAATGTGATATGTGGAACTAATGGATGCGAATCAAAATTTGGATGACATTGTGATAAGCTTTTGTATATTAACACTATGACTTTTAATACTTATCCAAGAAGAAATACTATATCAATAGCGATTATCCTTTTCCAAAATTACAATATACTCTGCATACACTTGACCTAGAGTGTATAATTCTTCTTGTGCTTAACATTGAACATGAAACTATCAGGGATCTGAAGACCACAGAGAGTCCATCAATCCATTGGCTGTAGAACTTAAAAACAATAGAACCGATGGAATCTATTGATGAGATGGTATGAACTAAGCTTGAAATCAAATTGTTTTCTTTTGATATTCAAGTGAGACTCTTACAAGATTTTGGTTCTAACTTTTACAGGGTACACTATCTGATTCTCTTTCCTTTGTTCTCCAGTTCGGATGCAGAGTATTCATCGCTTTTGCGGCAACAAATCAAGAACCAAGTCATTTTGGTTTATAATCAAACATCAAAGATAGCTGCACGGACCAATCTTACAGTGTTAATATCCGTACTTAAAAGCAGCGAAATGAATGAATGATAAAATGATAGGAGCTTTATGTTTGTGTAGTATCATGAAATGTATGCTTCATACAAAAGTATATCCAGAGAATGTATAGGTTTCTTGTGTGTGATTTGCTTCCTTAGAGCCCACGGCAACTGAGGAGATCCTCTGTTTTCTTCGGCTATATATCTTCATGTGCCTTGTATATATATAAATGGTGGTTTTGTGTTTACTATAAGTAAAAAGAAATTAGTACTAGCTACATTCAAATTGCAAACTTATAGACATATCACACGATTTCACCGGAGTTCTCACCGCTGCTTGCTTACTCCGTCAGTGCTATTTTCTGACGAGAACTGTATTATACTTCCACCGGTTGAATCCGAAACCTGTGAGATCCTTTTCCCGTAGATTTTTGCTCTTTCATCTGGAAAACCTCTTCCACATTCCGCTGGTTGATTTCGTCGCCGGCGTGACTCTCTTCTGGTATCATACATTTTTCATGTCTCGTATCAGAGGTGTCATGAGTCCCAACGAATCATCCTCCGCCTTCATAGCCGCCGGAATCGTTGACTCAATCAGATCCACCTCCATATCCGGCTCGAATCTCAGTTCCCGTCCACCTCGCTTAGTCTTTACCTCAAGCCTTACTACGCCAATTAAAATTTCATATCTCAGCCCCTCCCGCCTCCGCCTCCTTATCTGTCGCTTGGAAAATTACCTTCCTCGACGAGTCTTCTATGATACCGAACCTCCATGTTCACTGATGTGGAGAGTTGTTCCTTCAAACCGGAGTTGTACTCCGTCGGTCATCGTCTCGCCGCTGTCCAATGGCTGCCTCTTCCAAAGGACTAAAGCCGTGAAGTGGAAACTAGGGTTTCTTCAAGTGGGCCATATTTGGGCCCTTTTCCCATTAGATTTGGTGTATTGGGCTTGGTCCATTAGTTTTTGGTTGTGGTCCATTATTAGACCATTAAGAAGCTGGGCCTTATGGCCCAATTTTAATATCCATTTCTTATTTATTTCCTCCCAATTGGAGAGCAACTTCCTCTTCTACATAACAAAAGGAAGAGAGTGTGATTATCTAACAAGTAATGTCCTTTGGTATAATAAAACTACTAGTTCGCTTCCGGTTTTACCATGTAATAAGCGTTTGGTTTCCCATTATCGAATTACATGTGTAAGCCGAGACCTTTTTATCTTTGTCTATGACATTGTTTTGGTTTATAAAATGGGTCTTTTTTTGGCGCTTGTGATGCCTAATTCCTCCTTTGAGGAGAGCTCCTTCCTCTTCTATACCTCAAATGGGAGAGCGTGTGCACATCTTTTTAGGAAATACTTCAAGAAAGCCCCTCTAAAGGTAGGCATATGACTTTTACAACTAATTAAGGATTTTGTTTCCTCTCCTCTTTGATTGTGTCTTTTGGAAGGCATAGTAATGACAATTAAAGTTTTATGCAATACAACACCTTCTCCAAGTGTCCTTTTAGGTTCTTGGTTTTCAAGACTCTCGTCTTGTCCAGCGTGTGACCACCCTTTCCAGTGGTCGGTCATCCTTCACCACGAGTGGTCTCACTTTGTGTGGCAACTCTTTACCTCTAGGACTTGTTGTCCTCTTTATGTATTTTGTCACTTATATGGTTTCAAGTCAAGGTTTAAGGTTTGTTTTATGTACGTTTTAAGATTGTTGTTTGTAGTTTATTTTGTCCTCCTGTGTAAGTTTATTGGTGTATTTGGCTCCTCTTCAAAGGAAGCTTGTAAACCTTTAATCTAATATAATAGAGTGTTTGATTGGAAGAAAAAAAAAAGTAAAAAGAAATTAAAGAGGGTAAAAATCTGTTAAGCTAGGGACTTTATATTTTCTCACCTGGATATTGTTGTTGTAGTTTACCCATAAAGACATAAGTGTCAACTATATCACTTTGTTTTGCTTCATCTCTAAATCTAGAGACTCTAAACCATTTAATCTATCAAGTTTTGTTGAGTAGCCGTTTAAAACATTAAATATTGTTGATGAAGCCAAAAACAACATGCCGTTAAACAGCAAAGTAACGGTCGTTAGTTGCTCAATTATCTCATTTAACGATATCTATTTTGGCTTAGTCAACGATATTTGATGTTTTAAATGGCTAATCAACAGAACTTGATGTATTTATGGCCTCCCACAAAGTTCATGGTTTTTTGGCCTAAATTTGAAAGGTCATGTATTAATTGACATTTTTCCCGTTTTTAATTGCTCTTCTGATCCAGATCATCAAACATTTCTCAACTCCACCATACATCAAAACGACACAACAAAACTAATATCAGAAGCCCAAGCCCATGAAAACGTCGGCCCAAACTGGGACCACACACTAAACCATAATCTACCGTTATTTTTGTAACAAAATATGTTGTAATAAGATATATGATTACGTCCTTCGTTATAATGTTATGTCTTTTCACCGTATATATTGTTTATATTTTTTATCACTACTTTTCATTTAAATAGTTGTGTCTATTCAGTATTGATATCTTTCGAACTCTATATATATATTTTTCTCTTCTTCAATTACTAACAAATCGTTTTCCTGATTTATGTTGAATCAAAATATTAATATATTAATATCCAGTATCCAATGTTATTTTATAATCTAACTAGAGATTTTAGAAATGATTCTAGCAGTATAAAGTTTCAATTTTAAAATATAATTTAGAGTTGTGTCTATTTATCTTAACACTTTGTAGAATATGTATTTTGTTTTTAGAAGTTTTGTATTTTTACTATAATTTTCCTTGATACATTTTCACTAAAAATTAAATATATTTTATATTTATAATTATTTTATCAGAAATTTACATTTACTCATTACAAACATACGTTCGATATTCTCATTTAAGATCACTTTTTATTATATTTTTTTACTAATAATATAAATATTGATAATTGTTATAATAATTGCAAATCTTTATCATAATTCTTTACAAAATATCTTTTATTTATAATATATTAAATAATATTTTTGGCAAGATAACCTCGATTCAATATGACTTTTCACTATATAATTTTTTTTTAGAGTTATGTCTCTTTGCCAAAAGATTTTTTTTATCATAAACAATACTTTTAGTTTTCATTTTGATGGTTATGTTTTTACTAACACTTTATGTTTAACATTTGTGTATTTTTAGTACTACTTATTATTTTATCTTTTTAAGGATCACATACTCTTAAACTATTTTATTATTTTCAAATAAACTATTCTACTTAATGACAATAAGTATAATATTGCTGTGTCCTACTGTTTTGTTGCTCTTTTATAACTGATTCATATATTGTTGTGTCATGAACTAACTATTTTTGCTGTTTTGTTGCTCTTTGTTTGTAGAGAGGTCTGATATTAATGTTGTAATTGATTCATATATTGTTGTGTCCTGAACTAACTGTCGTTCTTACTACCTTGTTTCTCTTTGTTTACAGAGAAGTATGAGCTTTGATATGTCTATATTTTGCATCTCCTTAACATGCATTTGTCATACATTTAGCTAGGATAACTAGTCATTTTGCATCATTTTAGAACATATTTTATACACTTTGCATATTTAGGAAGTTTTTGCATCATCCTTGCATGCATTGTGCATTTTGAAGTATTTCAGGTGTTTAGGAGACGTCGGAGGCACACACAATCGAGCCAATCTCAACCTCAACAATCGAGCCACTCTCAACCTCCACAATCAAGCCACTCTCGACCTACGCAATCGAGCCACTCTCAGGGCACCAGTCGGACCACTCAATCGAGCCATCACTCGAGCCACCGGTCTAGGGAATCAGCCTTTGATGTCTTCATAAAAGTTGTAGAGAATTGAGTCATCTTTCCAATTCCGTTTATTTCAAGCCAATCGGAGGTGTGGTTCAAGAGTTATCATTGTTTTAGTAGATGCGTATACACCCAGCTCGAACCACTTTCACCGACCATGCTCGAGCCATTTTCACTCGCACGGCTCGACCCATTTTCACTCGCACGGCTCGACCCACTCCTACTCACACCAATCGAGCCACTGGATGCAGACGGACGAAATCACGCATGCCAGGAAGACGCTCCGTCTGACACGCTTCAGGAGACTCCCGAACCGACGCTCCATCTTGTCGTTTTAAGTTTTAGGGATTCACACGTTTTTACTATATATACATTTTGTTAAGTCTTGGTTTATGACATCTTATCTTTTATTCTCGTATTGTTTTCTTTCCCAGAAGGTTTTGACGCTAGCCACCAAAAAAACGTTCTCAGACCTTGTATTCCGACACCTTTGAGTTTATTCAGTATTTTCATTTGATTTCTTTTACAAGTTGTTCTTTACTTTTTTATCTATCTTATTATGCTTGGTTCAATGTTTTCTGTGTTTGTATCTTGGATAATGATTTTCGGATCTGAGTAGTGTAGTAGTCCTTGAGGATGGGATAGATTAGGTAGAAGATCTTAGGATGCAGAGTGTTTAAGCTTTGATTTTATGATTCCCTTCTGGACTAGTGTTAGAAATGCTAGTTTCTCTCTGATCAATTGGAACTAGGTTCGAGACATTTCCACACCCAAAAGGTGTTTGATGCCAAGCTAGCGGTTCTATGGATACCACTAAGAAGTTTGCTGACCTTAGTCAAAGGATGGAATGTTCATATAATGATCTGAACGTCAAATTTGAAGCTCTGAATTTGAAGATAAGGTATATGGAAGGCCAATCCGCTTCCACTTCTACACCAAAGCCTGGCCAATTCCCTGGAAAAGCAGTTCAAAACTCCAAGGACTATGCTACTATCCATGCTATCACCACCCAAGCTGTAGATGTACGACTCACTGAGGACAATGAGAGTTTAGATGGGGATGATTTTCTTCAAAATGAAGTTCAGATAAAGGATCTCGTCAAGGTGCTCAAGGATCCAATTGAGTCAGCCAAGCAATCTGGTCCTCAAGCTACTAAAGAACCCGCTGCTCCCAAGGATAAACCTGTGATATTCACTCCTCCACCATACAAGCCACCCCTACCATTTCCAGTGAGGTTTAAGAATCAGCTTACTGAGAAGTATAAAACTCTGTTCGAAAAACAAGTCAAGGAGATTGAATTGAGGATGCCATTGCTGGATGCATTCGCACTTGTTCCTCACTACCAGAAATTCCTCAACGACTTAGTGATGGAGAGATCAAAAGAAGTTCAAGCCATGTCGGTACTAAGTCTTGAGTGCAGTGCAATCATTCAGAAGAAGATTGTACCCAAGAAGCTCAAAGATCCTGGATCATTCACTCTACCTTGCTCCCTTGGACCTATGTCTTTTGATAGGTGTCTATGTGATCTTGGCGCTTCAGTTAATCTTATGCCACTCTCTGTGGCTAAGAGGTTGAGTTTTACAAGGTTTAAAGGTTGCGACATCTCCATCATCCTTGGAGATAGAACAATGAGACTTCTACATGGTATCTTAGAAGATTTACCTGTCAGGATTAGAGATGTAGAAGTGCCAACCGACTTTGTGGTTCTTGAAATGGATGAAGAACCAAAAGATCCTATGATATTAGGAAGACCATTCCTGGCGACTGCTGGAGCCATCATTGATGTCAGAAATGGAATTGGGGGACGAATTCACTACGAAGTTTGACATCAAGGATACCTTAAAAAAACCAACAATAGGATGACAAATCTTCTATATTGAAGAGATGGATCAGTTGGCTGACGAGTTGTTAAGGAATTAGCTGAGGAGGTCCATCTCAAGACTGCTTTGACCAAGGAAGGAGAAGAAGGGTTCCTGCATGAGGAGACCACTTGCTGCAAGAATCTGCTAGACTCCCACAGAGAAATGAATGGACCAGAGGAGTTCGAGCAACTATCTGGTGCGGAGGAGGTATGTGCAGTTGAGGCAGAGACTTCAGAGCGTGAGACCTCCCACTCGACCGACATTTTATCTCACTCGCCGAACACCAATTCGAGCCGTGCACCGTCGTTTTTGTTCGAGACCTCCACCATTCATATCCGGTCGAGCCATCTCCGTTACTTCGGTCCTGTTGCCCCTGTGAAGATCCGCTAGAGTCACGCTCCAACATCCACTCTCGAGCCATTGCTGTTACTTCCACTCGAGCCAACACCCACTCTCGCTCGAGTCAGCAGCGTTGTCTCGACCAGAGCCTACCACCGTTGTTTCCTCACCTGTTCCGGTGAAGCCTCACTAGAGCCGTTTCCGCTGAACTCCATTCGACCTGTACGCTCGAGCCAATCTCTCTCTGTAGTCGCTCAATGCCCATCTCACTCTGCACTCGCCCAACTGCCTCTCTCGAGCCACACTCGTCGTCGTCCTCGTGCCTGTCAATCGAGCTAATCTCACAATCACCAAATGAGCCACTGTCAAACCTGTGCGACTCGACCCACACGACGAAGATGTTCCGCTCGGTCCACCATCCCAAAACTGTCAACGTTCGGGCCACTCTCGATTCCACTCGATCCGTCGTCCTGGAGCTGTCACCCACTCGATCATTTTATCCTCTCTATGCACTTTCAAGTTTTAAATTTCATAATTGCTCTTGCTACTTGCTCACTAACATATTAACGTTTAGCTTTGAGTTCATTATGTCTCAGAGAAGTAGGAAGAGTACCGAGCTCATACATGAGATGAGAGAGGCGTATGATTGTGTCGGTGGACAACGCTCATCGCCTAAATCCATGGCAAAGCGTTTCTTGGAAATGAAAAACTTTGTAGAAGAAACTGTTGAGGGTTTAGGACAAGCAGCAAGGTCAAGCAGCCCTGTCAAACCGCTCACCAAGAGCAAGAGTCAAGCGGAGAGACCAGTACCAGTTTCTAACTCAAGAGAGGAGGACAATGATTATGACCAGGAGGAACCTGAGTTGCATTCGGGACAAGCGCCCAGGAAATCTGTAAGAAGGAAGGCAAGAGACAGGGCGTTCAGCAGTTTCACGAAGACGTTCACGAACTTCATGCGTAAGTTCAGCTGTTCAACATCCACAACCGCCATCCCTAGGTTCATCCCCGACGACACCAGACCAATGACCGGACGTCCCTCCACGACCCTAGAGCGAACACCTTCTCTGATTCCCTCTCCAGCACGTCAATCTTCATATGAGCCTCGGGAGCGTCAGCCTTCACCCGTTCCTTCACGCCACTCGTCACACGAGTCTAGGGAGAGACAGAGACGCGGTTCGCGAGGCTTCTGAGCCTTTTCTAGTCATCGATCAGTGCGCCGTTCTGCAGATCGAGATGATCAGCGAGTTGAAGCTCAGGGTGATCATCAGGGTATGCACGGGGTTGAGCAACAAATCGAACATCAAGGTGATTATCAGCCTACGGAGGTTGTTGTATTTGTATCGGACCATGGTGAGTCCAGAGTCGATGACATGCAGTGTGACGAGCAGCCGAACATGTACCAGAACACGTAAGCGGTTGAGCAGCAAGTCGACCAACCAGCTGAAGTCACTCCCGCGGATCCCGAACAAGGCAAAGGACAGAGTTAGTTACACGCCCCTCCTTGGGCGAGCACGGACTCCTTCTTCTACTACTGAGGTACTCCAACCTTCCCTTTGTATTTACTATTTCATTCCTGCATTGTTTATGTTGTGATTCTTAAAACCTCCTGCAAATTTTTCTTACACAGGAGACTGTGTAATTTAAGTTTGGGGGAGGGTTTGAGATGATATATCTGATGTTGTGTTCTGTGATTCTTATTTCATATTTTTGTATCATATCATGTTTGAGTCTGAATTCATTTATTTGCATAGAAAAACCAAAAAAAAAATTGAAAAAAATTCAAAAATTTTGACAAAAACAGAGTGTGTTCATGTAGCTTTCACTTGCATATTAGGATTGAGTCTAGTGTCATTTATATAGGGTTGTTGCATTTAGCATAGGAGTTGATGATGATTGTAACCTTTGTAGCATGCTAAATTCAATAGGATAGGATCAATGCCCTTGTTATTAGTTCTTTGATGCATGTTGATTAAACTTGAAATTGTAAGATCGAAGCATGTTTTGAATTGATATCATTCCCTATCTACCTGAACCTAATCTAGACTTGCAATTATCCTGTTATGCATTGAAATTGAACTCATGGATACTACATACATACTTGCATTATCTTTCTCCTTTTTACCACCCTTGTTAATCCAAGTAGCTGATTCCCATCTTTGGAACAGTTCCCCGCACCCTTAACCAACCCTTCTTTCAAGTCAATTGTATTCTTGAGTGTGAGGCCTTTTTCCGAGTTGAGCTTGTTAGAAAGTGTTAGGTTTTAACCGACAAGAGTAGAATCGTGTGTAGTTCTAGTTCGCGTTATCCGGACTAGTAGGACTAGGTGAGAACTCGATCTTGGGCATTGGGTATGGATTTGTGCAGAAAAGAGAAGAGTAAAAAGAAAATAAAGGGTAGAAAGTCTTTAGGAGGGGGATGTCTTTTCAAGATTTACAAGTCTAGTAAAGGATTTGGGTTGAGCAAAATAATGAGTTACTGGTTCTGGGCATAAAATAAAAAGATTAGACAAAGAAAAGAAAGTAAAATGTTTAAGATGTCTAGAGTCCTTAGAAGAAAAGAAAAAGAAGAACCTTACTGATAATAAAGATTTCCCAATCCGCTAGAATGATAAGAATTGAGCTCCTCCTAAGACCGAGTCTAAAGAATGAAAGAATGGGTTTGAGATGAAGTTTCTGATGAAGGGTAGAGATAGGACCAACTTTGATTTGGAATGTTCTTTGGGTAGACATGGCGCTGCTCTTGTATGCATCAGTTGGTTTCAACCTTTAGCCTTCTCTTAAGCTCAACTCCTTTTCGTGAGAGAACCTTGTTCTCTACTGATAAAACCACTTGAGAAGGAGACCATCTATGTCTCTGACCTTTCGCCCTAGCCAAATGAGTTCAATGACATTGCTTAGCTTGATTCACGGNAAAAAAAAAAAAGAACCTTACTGATAATAAAGATTTCCCAATCCGCTAGAATGATAAGAATTGAGCTCCTCCTAAGACCGAGTCTAAAGAATGAAAGAATGGGTTTGAGATGAAGTTTCTGATGAAGGGTAGAGATAGGACCAACTTTGATTTGGAATGTTCTTTGGGTAGACATGGCGCTGCTCTTGTATGCATCAGTTGGTTTCAACCTTTAGCCTTCTCTTAAGCTCAACTCCTTTTCGTGAGAGAACCTTGTTCTCTACTGATAAAACCACTTGAGAAGGAGACCATCTATGTCTCTGACCTTTCGCCCTAGCCAAATGAGTTCAATGACATTGCTTAGCTTGATTCACGGTTCTCTATTAATGAATGTTAAAGGGAATGATTGATAGGATTGCATGTGTAGATTAAAGAATTAAAGTTCTTTCACCATGCATCATAGAACTAAAAACAAGGACCTTGATTCTAACTACTCTATCCAGCATGTTTTAGGTTCTGAGACCCCATCTTCACACCTCTCTTCCATACTTTGTTCTTGATTATTTGCTTGAGGGCAAGCAAAGAATAAGTTTGGGGGAGTTGATATGTCTATATTTTGCTTATCCTTAGCATGCATTTGTCATACATTTAGCTAGGATAACTAGTCATTTTGCATCATTTTAGAACCTCTTTTATACACTTTGCATGTTTAGGAAGTTTTTGCATCATCCTTGCATGCATTGTGCATTTTGAAGTATTTCAGGTGTTTAGGAGACGTCGGAGACGCACACAATCAAGCCACTCTCAACCTCCACAATCGGGCCACTCTCAACCTCCACAATCGAGCCACTCTCGACCTACGCAATTGAGCCACTATCAGGGCACCAGTCGGACCACTCAATCGAGCCATCACTCGAGCCACCGGTCTAGGGATTCAGCTTTTGACGTCTTCATCAAAGTTGTATAGAATTGAGTCATTTTTCCAATGCTGTTTATTTCAAGCCAATCAGAGGTGTGGTTCAATAGTTATCATCGTTTTAGTAGATGCGTATACACCCAGCTCGAACCACTATCACCGACCATGCTCAAGCCATTTTCACTCGCACGGCTCGACCCACTCCTACTCACAGCAATCGAGCCACTGGACGCACACGGACGAAATCACGCATGCCAGGAAGACGCTCCGTCTGACACGCTTCAGGAGACTCCCGAACCGACGCTCCATCTTGTCGTTTTAAGTTTTAGGGATTCACACGTTTTTACTATATATACATTTTGTTAAGTCTTGGTTTAGGACATCTTATCTTTTATTCTCGTATTTTTTTCTTTCCCAGAAGGTTTTGACGCTAGCCACCAAAAAAACGTTCTCAGACCTTGTATTCCGACACCTTTGAGTTTATTCAGTATTTTCATTTGATTTCTTTTACAAGTTGTTCTTTACTTTTTTATCTATCTTATTATGCTTGGTTCAATGTTTTCTGTGTTTGTATCTTGGATAATGATTTTCGGATCTGAGTAGTGTAGTAGTCCTTGAGGATGGGATATATTAGGTAGAAGATCTTAGGATGCAGAGTGTTTAAGCTTTGATTTTATGATTCCCTTATGGACTAGTGTTAGAAATGCTAGTTTCTCTCTGATCAATTGGAACTAGGTTCGAGACATTTCCACACCCCAAAAGGTGTTTGATAAAATGTCTGACCAACTAGTGCCAAAGACTTACGTTCCTAGCCTAAGAGATTAGTTGTCTAGGATGTTTGTTGACATGAACGAACTTGTTTGTCATGCCTGCTCAACTATGTTTCTCTAGCGAGAGCTGGGTATGGAAGTGGTTGAGTCTGAGTAGCTTTTACCAAGAGATTGGAATAACTAAGTTGTGATGTTCGTTGTCTAGGGTTAGATTGCTTGTGGCATGTTAAACACTTTGTAGACTAGGAGACTTCACCGACATCAATTACTCCCATCCTTAGGACCTCTTTCTTTCTGAATTTTATTACATTCCTGAGACTGTTTCATTTCTTGCCTTTTAGTTCATGCTTAGACTCGTTTTTGTTTTTATTCATTTTCGCTTCCTGTCATGCATTTTCGTTTCTAGTCCTAGAACACATTTCCGTTTTGCATTTTCATCATTCTAGGATTGTTAGATAAAAACACTCTCTTTGAATTGGCTTGACTTGTGAAATCTTGATTGCATCTTGAGTGACTAGCAACATCCCATTTGGATTGACACCTTAAGTACTACAACACATAAGGTTAATTGAACTTACTAGGCGACACAAAAATCCTTGTATCAAGCTTCAGTCCTTACTCTCAAAGGAGGAAAGCCACGTCGGACTGCAAGTCCCTAGTTATTGAAGACCTAGACTTTGGTTATCTCTTCCATGAGTACAAGACATCTGAGCTAGATGATGAAGAAACACTTGGGGAAAAAGAAGAAGAAGAAGCTGTTATTGTTGCTAGGATGCCATCTACTCCTCTGTCTGCTCCTCCGGCTGGTCCTCCTCCTGCTAAGATGGACGCTAGGTGGGGAGATCAGCACACGACTGCCTATAATGAGATTATAGCAGTGTCTTCTTACTTACCGCCAAGGAATATCCGTCCGTTAATGATGCAAAGGCTCCCAGCAGTAAATTTTAGCCCTTAGCAAATTATTGAGTATAGGAAGCGCGCTGGTAGATTGGTGAACCCCGCTGCAGAACCACTGGAATGAAAGTCTTATCTTTGGGAAGACTTAAGTTTATGACTTTTATGTAAAGAAGGCAAATGATGCCATTGGATATTTTGTTATGAGCCTCAAACTCATGTAATTAAGGTTAAGGCTGATAGGCCACGGTGTATATCCATATAACACTGAGTCTTTTACACTATTATAATCTTTTCCTACAATTTTTGTTTAATACCGAATCTTTTACACTATTAATCTATTATAATCTTTTTCCACGGTGTATATCCATATAACCCCACCCAAAAAACGCAAGCTTAGCTGTGATTTTAAATAGATGGTGGGTTGTGTTTTTGTGAATGGGTAGTTTTTGTACAACTTGTAGTTACTTAGGTGAAAAAGGAGGACTCGGAACAGGGAGCTTTGTATATGAGAGACACTTTTGTCATTGAATCATAGAAATGCTTGAAATGTTTTTTAGACATAACACACTTCTTTCTTTCTTTAGACACATGTTTTTATCATAAAACTTAAGTGTTTAAAAGCAAGCAATGAAAACTACAAAACCACACATCTTGCTGGGGCTGTTTCGTCACCTTGTTTTCTTTTGCCTTCAGGGACCAAACTTAGAACGTAATTAAGAATAACTGGCCAAACTCGTGCATCATGTGATTCATGTCTATCCATCAGACCAAAACCAATGTCACAGCTGACTTTATTATTTTAAGATGCGGTTTTGATTTCTCCGTAGCAAAAAAGTAATTATTTCCCTTCAGAGACACAGTCACTAGCGCAGGGAGCTTTATATATGAGACACTTTTGTAACTGAATTAGAAATGCTTGAAATTTCAGACACAAGTCTTATTCTATAGACACATGTTTTGATCATAAAACTTAAAAAACTGTATCTAAAGCAAGGAGGAACAATACTGACAATACCACACGTCTTATTGAGAGATATAAATAAGTTCAAAGATAAATTAAGAGAAACACAAAAAAAAAACAAAACAAAAGGAAGATGACCGAGATAATTTAAAAAAAAAAAAAATATGACCAAGAGAAATTACATGTAGTCTCTTCTTCTCATTTTGCCTCCAGCTCGCTCGATCAGAGAGAGGATTATACAAAGAATATGACCAAGAGAAATTAATAAAAAGACACAAAAACCAATATTACATGTAGCTACAGCTTGTTTAGTTACTTCGTTTTCTCACGGCGACTTTCTTATCCTCGTCAAGCACAAACTTTACCTCATCAGTAATGAAGATGAGGGCTCAAATCGAATGCAAAGACCTTGCTCCAGGACACAATAGTAAATCTGATAGTTAAAAAAAAAAATTAGAGGTCATTGCTTGAAGTTGGGTATTTTATAAAAAGACCCCCATAGTATCCATAGATTACAAATTAGCTCTCAAATTTTCAAAAATACAAAAATAGCCACATATACACTAAACTTGGTCACTTCTATCTCCATCTCTTTGACGATGCTTAGGAAATTGTAAAGCCTTTTTTTGCGGTATAATATACTTTTTACACGTAATCTCTAGGATGGTTTTGTTTGTTCTTATACTATACACTATGGCTCTCATTGGTAACCATATTTAAACGAGACGGTTAGGAAATTATAAGTGGTTATAAAGAAGACGGTTAAAAAGATAGCGGAGAGAAAATATGGTATGGTTAAAGAGAGCGGTTGAGTATTTAGTTTGATTGGTAACATTGTAGTGGTTGAAGAATATTAATTTTAATAAATAGGAAAAAAATTAAATAATTTAGTTGGAAAATAAAAAATTAGAGTAATAATTACTTTTGAATTTATAATAAGATATCTGAACATAGTGAAATTAAAAATGTTAAAATGCTAAAATGATCAGTTATTTCATTATGATAATAGATTATACTATTAAAATATTATAAATTATATAAAAATTGTAATAAATTATAAAAATGAAATTTATTCTTAAAACTTAAAAAATATTGAAATCATTATATAATTCATAATAAGAAAAATTAATATAGTTGAATGAGAATATTTATAACTAGAAAGTTACCCACACGATGCGTGGGTTCTAAAATCAAATATTTTGTATATAAAATATTTTTTTCATTAAATTATTTATGAAATGTACATGATATTATTTATATGTGCCTTGAAAAGAATTTAAATATATACATTTATAAGTTTATAATTATGAAGTGTGCATGTTAAAAAAAAAAAAAAAATTTCACAAATTGCATAAAAATTAACTTTTCGTTTTAAATTTAGCACATCATTTCTAAAATTCTAAAAATACTAAAATAACATCATGCTTTTAATCTTATACTGTAAATACTAAATCATATCTCTTCAAAATTATACGCTAAATGTAAAATAGAAAACTCAAACCAAAAACAGATATAGATAACCATTAGAAATGGTGTAAGTTGTTTTCGGTATAATGACGGATGTAGCAAGGGTTACAGGAAAATAGACATGAGGTATGATTGGTAACTCAAATAATACCAATACAATATAAAAAGTAATCTTCCTTTTGTACAGGTTAATCTACTTGTTATTTTATACAACTTTTAACGATTGACATATATCTATGATGAAAGTATTGAGATTACAATATGTAGATATATATATATATATTAAATATTTACAGTAGGTCTATGTAATGTTTTTCCATGTAATGCGAAAGGATGTTGTAAAGTTTGGGAAGTGATTCCAAAGACGCATAAAGAAGTATGTGATCTTTTGACCATGTATATATGCATTACACGGTAATGTTAGGCAAAGTAGAATATTTTTTTTGTAATGGGGATTAAAACTTTGAAAAACGAAAAACAAAGCAAATTTACAAAACATAAACTTAGAAATATATTGTAATTGAAGATCAGAGGCCTTAAGAGAAAAATCAAGGGACTTACAACTATAATATTATGAGTGAATGTTCAAAGGCAAAGATATTGTGTTTTAGGAGTCGAGCATTGGGCTCATCTTCATCACTCAAGATTTCCAACTATAGTTTGAAAGTAAAAAAAAAACACATTACAAAACAATGCAAAAACTTTAAATCACGACTATCATAAAACATAATTATTTGAAAGAGTTTAATAAATATTGACAAGTTTATGATACCAAAAAAAAAAAAAAAACTTTGACATTGCTTTGTAAATGATTGCTTCAAATAGTCATCGATATATTAATCTGTTAATCATCATACTGCAAGACATCATTTAAAAAAAAGGAACTTCATAAGAAAAAATAAAATAAAATACCATGGAAAATGATGGGAAAAGAAAGACATATAATGCATGGTCATTTTCTTCATTATTAGTCATGTGAGTATTGGATCTTATATAATACACTAAATACTTTATGAAGTTTGTAAGAAATTTTATTGACACACTATTTTGAGTAAACACATTCATGGCAATAAATACAGTTATAAAGCATATTAATTGTAATTAATTCTGTCATATTCATTATTGCAACATAAACAGTTTGAAAAAAAAATGTCCACCTATAATGTCTTAAAGGTAATTGATTGACCAAAGTAAATGCAATCTAAAGAAACTGAACAAATAAAATGTCTCAAATTAAAAAAATGTGTGTAGACAATTTAGTTATAGATTAGCAATAATGTGTCTTTTATTTCATTAAAATTGAAAAAAAAAACACATGTTAAAGAAATTGAGTGGTGCCAAATGACAATTTTTCAGAACTCCACTTTATTATAGTTTAATATACATATTGACATGTAAAACCGATAAAAATAGTTAATTAATAGAGTTACTGTTGTGATAAAAAAATGAGTGAAGAGTCTATAAATCATAATTTTTGCTATGAAATAATACTAAATAAAAAACTGAAAATAATTAAAGATTTGGTAAAAGAAGAGTAAAGTAATTTTAAAGAAAAATAGTGAGGAATTTTCAAATTGTATAAATTAAAATAGATATATTCTTGTAAAATGGATTTTTTTTTTTTTACCAAATTAAAGTATATAGAGTATTGATATGAAATAATACTAAATAATACAAACCTAAAATAATTAAAGATTTGGTAGAGGAAGATAAAAGAAATGAACACTTTTCTAAGTAAATAAATTTAAAGAATCAAACTTCAAATTAACGTGAAGTACACGTGTCGCAGAAATAAAACGCAAAATGTTGAATCCATAGGCAAAGTTAAAAAAAACCTTGTCATATCTTATAAGATGCCAAAATAAAAGCTGTATAGGTTTGAGACTTCACTAAACGTTGGTTTAATCCAGTGATTAAAACAGGTGTTTGCAACCACCAAAAACAACGTTTAACCACCTATTCCAATCGAGATCTCCAACGAAGATGGTAAACAGCTATATCCAAACGAGATGTTGATTGGGGATCATAAGAGCGGCTCGTTTGCAAACCATGTTAATTATTGAAACCAATCAGAACTACCGGATGCCGATAAAAGAAAAGTGGCCGTCAAGAAGATGAACAGGTCAGCAATGGATGATAAAGAAGCAGAAGATTTTGAGGCAGAGATAGCAGTACTCTTAAAGGCCAAGCACAAAAACTTGGTGGCTCTATTGGGTTACTGTGTGAACAAAAAAGAGAGGTTTCTCATTTACGAGTATATGCCACAGGGACATCTTGGACAACATTTGTTTGAGTGGCGTGAACTCGGATACTCTCCTCTGACATGGAAACAGAGAGTGAATATCGCTCTAGACGTGGCACATGGTTTGAATTATTTCCATAGCTTGGCTCAGCAATGCTTTATCCACAGGGATTTAAAGCCCGATAACATCCTCATAGGAGATGACATGAGAGCCAAAATTGCTGATTTTGGATTCGTTAAGAATGTTGCCGATGGGAAATACTCTGTTCAAACAAGAGTAGCAGGGACGTTTGGTTATCTAGCACCTGAATACACCCGTAAGTCCCATTATTCCTATCTCTACTCATTGATTTCACAATGTTCCTTTGTCTTATATGCAATTCAGAGGGTTTATACATTCTGTCAATACGCCTTCCTTTTATTTTTGGTGCAGTTGATGGGAGAATAAGGCCAAAAGTGGATGTGTATTCGTTTGGAGTAATTCTTATGGAATTGCTAACAGGAACAAAAGTATTAGATTATACATTACCAGTAGAGAGGACTCAGTTAGTCATATGGTTTAGAAAAATCATACCCAACAGAGAAAAGATCAGAGAGGCACGCGACAAAACCTTAGAGGTAGACGATGAAACAATGGAGAGCATTTACATAGTTGCTGAGCTTGCAGGACACTGCACGGCCCGCGAACCTCAACATAGACCAGACATGGGGCACGTCGTAAACGTGCTAAGCTCACTTGCAGATAAATGGACACCGACCCCGTTGTCCCAAGAAGAAGAAAAGAGTTTCCAGTTCGATGGGATCAGGAGTGTATCTCAACTTGTAAAGAGATTGGAAGACAATGAATCATACTCAGTTCCACTCTCAGACGAACAGGAACCGGGGAAGGATCACGCGGTTAACGTGCCGGATCCACTTGTAGAAAAGTGTAAACTGTCATGCGAAGAAGAAGAAGAAGAAGAAGAAGAAGAAGAAGAAGAAGACCCGCATGAAGATTTATGGAATCAACTAGTCGCAGAAGACTCAGAAGAATACCCAGACTCACTCTCAGGCGCAGACGCACTTCCCAACGCAGACTCACTCCCAGGGGCAAACACACTTTCCGAAGACGCAGACACATACACAAAAGCATACACAAACTTATTTGAAGGTATACGGCAACACGTAGTCTCAGAAGGATACCTAGAGGTCCTCGAGATGGATGCATACACACTTGAAGCTCTATGGATACAAGCTGTCTTACAAGAGTTCTCAGACACAGACATATTTTCCGACGCAGGCACAAACACATCCTCAGACAAACATCGACGAAACCTCGACCTTGTTGTTAAAATGACGGGCCCACTTTTAGAGAAGAATAAATCGTTGCGCCAAGAAAAAGAAAAGGGTTTCAAGATGGATGTGAACATGCATGTACCTCAAGCTCTTCAGAGACCATCGTGCAAAGAGGATGAAGAGAGTTTTGGGATCGATAAGAACATCGTTTTGAATCAGGTATGGAGATGGAGACGGGGACAGAGTTGTCTACTACCAGGAACAGACGCACTCTCAGACAGGGAATCACTTCAAGATACACTCTTAGACGCGGTTAACGTGCTGGGAAAACTAGCAGAAAAGTGTGACCCGTCGTGGGAAGAAAAAGACGAGAATCTCAGCATCGATGTGAACATGGGTGCACCTGAAGCTCAACGAGGACTTCTTGTCTCAGACACGGATACACTCTCAGACAAATACAGAGACACATTCTCGGACTCACTCTCAGACACACCCTGAGAGACCAATCATGGGTCACGAAGACGAAGTTGACGTGTTATGCCCTGAGAATCAGAAGACAGTTTTAGAAGACACACTCTCAAAAACATGTAAGGAACACCACTGGCAATGCTGAATGTTTTCATCGAGACAAGATCCTCAATCATTTCATTTTATTTTGATTTTAGAGGCAATATTTTTGGTTGTAAAATAAAAAAAAAAAACTGAAACAAAATAGATAAAGATTTGGATTTGGATTTGAAATATAGATAAATAGATAAATAGTATGTGACTATTTGAAATATAGAGATTTGGATTTCTACGGTAAAATGTGATTATACGATCCATTAATAGTTTATGTTTTTGGTTTACAATGATGCTATAATACATATCGAGTAAACATAAATAAGATTCAAAAAATCAAGGTATTAAGAAAAGAAAGATAAAGAAGGATTCCAAATCTTTATAATCGTTGTATGTAGTAGAGACATGATGATCTCAGTCCTTCGGTAATTTGTATTTGTGTATAAAAAATAGTTTTGTAAAATAATCTATCTAAAAATTAATTTTACAAATCAAATCAAAATTCTACAAATTTAACTGATATAAAATTTTAAATATTTTCTAATTTATATACACTATTAAATAAACTCATACTACCAAAAATATTTTAAGAGTTAACATATAGTAATAACTAATATCATACGTTTTATTCAATAAACTTGCAAAAACACAAACAATTAAACACTAACAACATCATCCACTTAAAATTAGCCACGTGTATAACCGACGACTTTTCCTCTTTAACTCCTGTGAGCTGACAAGTGCCACGTCACCTTCATCACCAGTCTCTCACTTTCTTATCCAAAATCCAATTATACCATTTACAAACTTCAACCTTTCAACCTCCGCGGCTTTTTTTTTTGTTCTGCCGCGCAACAATGGCGGTGTTCAGTGGCGCTACTACATTGGGTTCTGTTTCATTCTCCTCTCATCTCTTCGACCAACAATCTTGTTTCCTCTCTTGCCCACTTAGACTCCTCCCTTCCTCATCTTCTTCTCCATCACATAGAAGCTCTCTGCTCTGTATCGTCAAATCATTATCAAGCTCCGCCACCGCAGATACAGATAGAAACTCCGATCATTCACCCTCTTCCTCAGTCCTCTCCGCTTCCAATTCTCTTCTCCGTGATACCTCCGATGATGCTGTTGCAGGATCAAGCGATTGGAAAATAGCAAAGGCTTATAGTAAAAGTGGTGATACATTTGAAGGTCAAGTTGAAGGCTTTAATGGTGGTGGCTTACTTATTCGTTTTCATTCTCTTGTTGGGTTTCTTCCTTATCCACAACTAAGCCCTTCACGTTCTTGTAAAGGTAATCAAAACTCTCACAAGCTTTGCTTTTTTTAAGTTGTTAAAGTATTGATTTTTTACATTGATGGTTTGTGTTTTTGTTCTATGAAGAGCCTCAGAAGAGTATTCATGAGATATCTAAGACTTTGGTTGGTTCTAAACTTCCTGTGAAGGTAATAAAGTTTTTTCCTTTTGGCTTGTTTTGTAATCTATCTAGTGTGTATATGGTTATTGAGGGTGAATCTTTATATTAGGTTGTTCAAGCTGATGAGGAAAATAGAAAGTTGATTTTATCTGAGAAGTTAGCGTTATGGCCAAAGTATTCACAAAATGTGAATGTGGGGGATGTGTTTACTGGAAGAGTAGGTTCTGTTGAGGACTATGGTGCCTTTATCCACTTGCGTTTCGATGATGGTAGTATTTGCTTTTACTGAAATTTCTTGATTGAAACTTTTTTAGTTCTGAGCTTGTGACATTGATGATGAAATATGTGGTGGGTTGGTGTGTATAGGTCTTTATCATTTAACGGGATTAGTGCATGTCTCTGAAGTCTCGTGGGATTATGTTCAAGATGTTAGAGATGTACTACGTGATGGTGATGAGGTTCGGGTTATAGTCACAAATATTGACAAGTGAGTTTCTTTCTTTTGGTTACTGAAATTTATTAGTTATGATATAGTTTTTGATCAAGAGTTGTTCCGAATGCAGAGAGAAGTCAAGGATTACACTATCTATCAAACAACTGGAAGATGATCCTCTTTTAGAAACATTGGACAAAGTGATTTTGAAGGTAAACAATACAATGTGAATGAATGTGTTTCTGTCTCTTGTGGTGATTTGTAATAGATAATTGAATATTGTTACAGGACAGCTCTACTGGATCTCCTTCACTAAGCTCGAACATTGGGGATACAATTGAGCCTCTTCCAGGGTTAGAAACAATACTTGAAGAGCTACTAAAGGAAGACGGGTATACAGACAATATCATCTTATAGTTTACAAAGCAGTTATTTACTACTTAAGTCCTAATCAGCTCTCTGCATAACATCTCTAGTCTACTAAATTGGTCCACTCCTCGATTTGCAATTAAATCGTGACTAGGATCACCTTTAGTCTACTAAATTGGTTCACTCCTCGATTTGCAATTGAATATATAAATACCAATAGCTATGGCTGGTTTGATACTTTTTGTGAACGCATGATGAATTGGATATTGTTAATTGCATTAGTTTTTAGATACTATGTTTCAGGCTATTAGTTTTAGATCGAAAGATGGAAGACAATCTTGTTTTCATGTGTAACTACATCTTGATCAATCCTCCTTTTCATTTCTACATTGCAGAATAGAAGCTGTGAAAATCAACCGGCAAGGCTTTGAGAAAAGAGTAGTTTCACAAGACCTACAACTTTGGCTCTCAAATGTGAGTCCTGCTTCTCTTTAATATCCCTTAAGAATAAACAAACTATGCTAGTGAAAATTCTGATTCTATGCGCCTTTTCACGCAGACACCGCCTTCTGATGGGAAGTTCGTTCTTCTTGCTCGTGCTGGAAGACAGGTAATTCAGAAGCTATCCATTATTTATAGCCATGGATAGAGAGATGTTCTTGGTTTGATTTTTAAAAGTAAAATGTAAACACTTCAGGTGCAAGAGATACACTTGACAACATCTCTAGAACAAGGAGGAATCAAGAAAGCACTTCAGCATGTACTAGAACGTGTCCCCTAAAGAACCCTACGAAACTTTCCCTTCAGCCCTATGTCTAGCTCTATGCATCTCAACTGTTGCCAATGTTAAAGTCAAGTGGGAGCAGACTACTTCAGAATATGCTCAAAAGGCAAAAATGCAAATTCATTTGTGTAATCACTTGTATGTCACACATGACACAAACCAATGAAAATATATGTGTATACTCAAAAATATTATGGTTTCACATTACAAACTTAAGTAACATATACAACTCAGAATACAAACATCAATTTGCATCACTTGATTAATAAACAAAACAAATAATTCAAGATCTGAACCCCTTGCAAGTCAATTATTGACTTTTTGACACCATGTTTTGGTAAGTACTATCTGTTATTTTTTAAAATAGTCTGCTTAACCAAGAATAATTAAACATGATAATTAACAATCAATTTTATCCTTTTGTTTGTTTTCTCTCCCACAACTTTTCTGTCTCTGCCATGCACATGCTCTCTTCTCTCTCCCTCTCTCTTCTTCTCACTCCAATGATTACAGAGGCCAGCCTAAGCAGCCTACCCACTTTCACCATCTAATGTTCCCACATTAACATAAACACACGTAAGATTCTTCTCCTTTTGAACTGTAAAACTCTCTCTTTTTCAATTTCCTAAATTAATTAGAATTTTCCTTATCATTACTTTCATTTTTTGTCATTTTCTCTTAAACCTTCTCCTTCTTCTTCTTCTTCTTCCTCATCTTTTTTGATCAGTAAAAAAAGTCACCGCCTCTTCTTTCTCTCTTTCCTCTCTACTTTGATTGATCAACCATTCTTCTTCATTTCGTTCCTTTGACTCATTTCCTCATAGATCTTTCACAAAACCCCATAATTGGGGGAAAAAGCTTACATTTTTCTCAAAGAGTTCAAAGTTACAAAATTGTCAATTTGTTTAAGGAGAAACACACTTAAAGTTTCTATATTTACTTCACAATTTTAGTTGTTTCCACTTCAATCTTGCTTCCTGATTCAGATTCTGGGTCTTCTTCAGAATTCCCAGAGAAGTTGTTCTGGTCATCAAAGTTTTGGTCTTTTTATATAGATGAACATGGACAAGGAAACAGAGCAAACCCTAAATTACTTACCTTTGGGTCAGAGCGATCCCTTTGGCAATGGCAGTGACGGAAGCATCGGCGATTTCCTTGGAAGATACTGCAACCCTCAAGAGATTTCACCGTTAACTCTTCAATCTTTCTCTCTGAATTCTCAGATCTCTGAGAATTTCCCAATCTCCGGTGGAATCAGATTCCCTCCGTATCCAGGCCAATTCGGAACCGATCGAGAGTTTGGGGTTCTTGGGTCACAACCAACGACGCAGGAGAGTAACAAGAGCTCGTTGTTGGATCCAGATTCGGTTTCTGATCGAGTTCAAACCACCAAATCTAACTCCAGGAAGAGGAAATCGATACCTACTGGTAATGGCAAGGAGTCTCCAGCTTCTTCGTCTCTTACAGCTTCCAATTCCAAGGTTTTTTAATTCACAATCTCTCTCTCTCACACACTCTAATTCAAAGGTTTAGACTTTAAGAAACTGTAGCTTTCTTGATTTTGTGCTTTGTGGAGACTTATCTTATTGACTTTTTATTAGTGTGTTTCTTGATGGTCCGGAAATGTTTTCACTCTGACCAAAAAAGGGTTTGGTCTTGGAATTATGATTCAGGTTTCAGGAGAGAATGGTGGATCCAGGGCTGGGAAGAGAAGCAAGCAGGATGAAGCTGGGAGTAGTAAAAACGGAATAGAGAAGTGCGATAGTAAAGGCGACGATGCTAAGCCTCCTGAGGCGCCTAAAGATTATATTCATGTTAGAGCTAGAAGGGGTCAGGCAACAGATAGCCACAGTCTTGCTGAAAGAGTACTGAACACCTTTATATATTTTTGTCGATTTTGGGCTGTTATGATGTTTTACAATGTTGATGTTTATGCGGTGTGTTTGGTTTCAGGCAAGAAGAGAAAAGATTAGCGAGAGAATGACGTTGCTACAGGATCTGGTTCCTGGTTGCAACCGCATTACAGGGAAAGCGGTCATGCTTGATGAAATTATAAATTATGTGCAGTCCTTGCAGAGACAAGTTGAGGTAAGAAATGGTATTTCGTAAATGTTCTTGAAATTGGAGTTTGAATGTACTTTAAAAATCTGAAACTTGCGGTCTGTTTCTTCAGTTCTTGTCCATGAAGCTGGCTACTGTAAATCCAAGGATGGAGTTCAATGCTAATGCTGCTTTATCCACAGAGGTAAAATTCTGATTTTTGAAGCTGCAATAACATGTTGCTCTGATAGAATGTTCTGTATCTATAATGTATACATCTGTATGTGTAGATGATTCAACCAGGGGAGTCTTTAACGCAGTCTCTTTACGCAATCGCTTGCTCAGAGCAAAGACTTCCATCAGCATACTATTCCCTTGGCAAGAACATGCCCAGATTCTCAGACACACAATTCCCCTCAAACGATGGATTTGTTCAAGCTGAGGTAGCTAATGTTTGATTCTAGAAACTCGGTTGAGAGTATCGAAAACTCAATCCTTTTTGTGTGTGTTTGATTCATTTCAGACACCAGGATTCTGGGAAAACAATGACCTGCAAAGCATAGTTCAGATGGGTTTTGGAGATATCCAGCAACAGAGCAGCAACAACAACAACAACTGTAAGAAAAATTAGAACCAAAGTGTTCCATTGGAAACTTTAGAACAACATGTCTTATGCTAAATGAAATCTCTTTTATCTTTTATGTTTCAGGTTCTGAGCCAACGCTTCAGATGAAGCTTGAACCATAGCTCTGATGAAAGGTCTCTTTGTTATTATTATCTCTCTGTACATACAGAAAACCAAGTAGTGATGAGTACGGAGTGAAACATATGGGAAAGTTAAATGTTTACTGTCGTTTCTTCTTTGCTTGTGGGATCTGTTGATTTCTTCTGAACCTTAAACCAAAAAAAAAACAAGAAAACCTTTCATATTAAGTATGTAAAAATGACAAGAACCTTTCTGAAACATCTCTGTATTATTCACAATTGTTTATGTATTATTGTTCTTGCTCAGATTTGTAAGAAACGGGAATAAATTTGTTCACGTCTTATATTATAACATGCAAGTATACAAATCCAAATATGAGTTTTGTGTCATGGTGATACAATAAAACTCACGATCAATCAACCAAACCAATTCAATGCACCAACGAACCGTAACTGTAACCAACACCAATTCAGGGTTCATAAAACACATAATCGATCTTGTTAACTCTCAAGATGAGAGCTAAGCTCAGAGAAACTTTTTAGAGATTTTTTACTTTTTAACAAAATTCAGTTTCTTAGCATAAGGAAGAAGACGATGAACAGCTTGATCTTAAAGGTTTAGCAACTTCAGCTCACACCAATCGCATCTCTCCACGTATTTTCCCTTATTTCCACCAATCATCCAGCTCCACGTGTTCCTCAGACACTGCTACTAAATTCCCATATCAAATCTCCCCTGTTTGCAGAACCTTGACCTCAAGGTTCATGTAAACTTCCTTTGCACATTGACTTAACTCCCATGATGCCTTCTCCACATTCTTAAGAGTCCATTTGATTGAAACCATTGTAACAACTCTGTTTGAAATATGACTTCTTAAAGTCACGAGTGATGCAAGTCTGATTCCAGGGTCAAAGGTTCGGCTATGTGTGCCTTTAACCATTCGTTCTACTTTGGCACATTCCATTTGAACTACTGGAGCCACACACTGATACATCGCTGCAACCGTCTGGACCTTACTTCCAGGCTCATAAATAACCAACTTCATGTTGCATAAGAGCTTTGTCCACTTGTCACTCTGTTCCCAGAGTTTATATCGCCATTTTTGCCTGATTTTAAACCTCTGGAGCTGTTTCTTTGCTTCAGTGACATCAACATTACAAGCCTTTTTTCCCACATCCATCTGTACAGTCCATGTTGATGCATAATGTGAGGAACAACCTTCAGTTGAATTTGAGAAAAACAGTGTGCCTCTAGCTTGAATGTGAGCAGCAGGAAAATGCACACTATCTGTTGGAACCATCATACCAAAAGAACTCAGAAACAGTCCCTTCTTGCATGATGCTTTGTACTTGAACCACCACCGCTTGGAAAACGTTCTCTTTTTGTTTAGCATCACTTCTTGAATAAACACGCTGGTTTGCAACAACTGCTCCTTCACCATGATAATCTGATCATACACAGGTTCTCCATGACAATGATCAAGCCTCATGTTAAAGCCAAGATCTGAGACATAAAAAACTTGATTGTATTCTTGCTTGATGTCCTCTTTCTCAGATCTAAATTTAAACCTCCAACACTTAAAACCATTGTCTCTCTTCATCTTCTGCTGTACCACTAGAGAACATTGATCAAATAAGTGAGAAGCTATAGGCTTAGCCGCCCCACTTGTTGGTTGTTCAGAGCAGTCAGCCTTTCCAAGAGATAACATGTGATCTTTCTTCTTGCAGAACAAATATCCTCCGACAATTTCAGTTCTAAAACATCCTTTGTAACAGCAGTCCTTCTTCTGCTGTAGCTTTTAAACCCCTCTCCAATGTGATCTTGTAGCTTTCCCTCATGAGACTCATATTCAACCAATGGTTGAATCGTTTTTGCTACTTCTTTTTTTTTTGGAGGAACAACCATGTTCTTCTGCTCCTTATTGAGTTTAAAGCAACATTTGAAACCATCTGGAGCTTCATGAACTTCTCCAACATCAAATAGGCACACAAATGTTTTGACATCAATTCCACCCATCAACTTCCTCTTCCTTTTTGTTCGAAGCCTATCAATCTTATGGGCACACAAACTTGAGAAGTAGAACACCTTATTGTATAGTCTCCACCGTTTTTCATTCTCTTTTTTCATATTTAAACCTCCACGACTTCAAGCCTTTTCTCTTTTTCTTCACTTTCATTCTTTCTTTAACCTGAGAACTTTTACCAAACAGTTGGGGTGCAACCTGATTGTTTGTGACACTTGTTGATTTCTGAAGCAACACATCCCTTGTTTTGGCATATGAAGCTTTTAGTATAGTTTCTTGATGATTAAACAAATCAACACAGCCAACAACAGGTTGGGAATCCTCACAAACAACCATTGATGCATTTAATTGAAGGCTACGTTCCAATGTAGAAATCGATACCTGAAATGGTGGAATTAGTTCTTCCTCCGAGGTCGCTACTAGAGACATGTGTTCAGTGGATTGTGTCTCCAGCTCAGAATAAATATCCACAATCGAAATGGTGTCGTGAAGCAACTCTTGTTGTGGAGTCACTTGAACCTTTGGGAACTGTGAAGCAATAACAGAATCTGAGAACGATTCTTTCTCAACATCAACCTCAATGTTCACCAATTCTTCACTATCCTCTTCGCCGTTGTATAATCGAAGCATTTTGAGCATCGCAACAAAATACATCTCCCTCTCCGCGTGTTGTTTCTCGAGTTTATCGTGAAGCCTGTCTAAGCGCAACACCAACGTCTTTTCACGATCCATAGCTTCGTTCATCTTCGTCTCAGCACGCGTCTCCTCCATAGATTCCGAGGATGACACAGCTCTCTGATACCTTTGATACAATAAAACTCACGATCAATCAACCGAACCAATTCAATGCACCAACGAACCGTAACTGTAACCAACACCAATTCAGTGTTCATAAAACACAGAATCGATCATGTTAACTCTCAAGATGAGAGCTAAGCTCAGAGAAACTTTTTAGAGATTTTTTAGTTTTTTACAAAATTCAGATTCTTAGCATAAGGAAGAAGACGATGAACAGCTTGATCTTAAAGCTTTAGCAACTTCAGCTCACACCAATCGCATCTCTCCACGTATTTTCCCTTATTTCCACCAATCATCCAGCTCCACGTGTTCCCTCATACAGTGCCCTGATCAGGATATATAACAAGCTTAGTAGAGCGTTAAATTACATCTTTTGGTGAACTATTTGACTCATACTTACATAAACGAGAGAAATAACTCTATCATGTTCATGGCAGTAGCCACAAATAGAGAGAGACGCATTTTGTGATAGACACGTTCCATTTAGTAGCAGGTTGCTTGAATTGCACTAAACTTGGAATATAAGAGTACACATGTGAATCACACAGTTGGTCTCCGAATTCTCCGACAAGATCCAATGTTCTAAAGTATCCAGCCTCCCCAATGATGATAATTGTATGGTGATGCAAGTCATTATCAAAACCAATGGCGACTTTCTTCTCCTCGTCAATGTAGAAATCACACCTTGTTATATTTGTAAATGGAACGTGACTACCAAATCTCAAGAACTTATTGATCCACGACACCTCTTCGCTCTCAATCTTAGTCGTAATCCATAAGTCATACTCGTGTAGAACTGTGTTGTTGTGCTGAACTAAAACAGCAAGCTTCTCTTCTCTAAAACAAGATAAATTCTCAGAGTCACTACATCCAGCATTAAACGGCAGACGCAGAAGCGGGCCAAATCTCTCACTTGTAAAATCAAACAAGATTGATTATGTGATCGTTGCGTCCGCGGTTTCTGCCCTCTTTTGCGTTCCTTTTGGAAGCACAAAAGTAAGCGTTTCCCTTAAAAGAAAGGCCACATTTACCATACGCTATACGCCAGTGTGGACTAGTGACATCATGAGTCGTCCATAAATCAGACTCAAAATCGTAGATTTCATACCAAAATAATTGCTTTCTGGGGACTTTGTAGTAAGAAAGTCTAAACCTCAATAACTTGTAGCTACGAAAAGATTCCTTATTCACGTATCCGAGAGCGTAACTAAAACTTTCCCCTACGTCTGGGCAGCGATGACTTATTGATTTGATCCACCTCGTTTGCCCTAAATACGGATTCCAAACCACAAACCTAGAATCGTCATCTTTCAAGATGCATAGCAATAAACCCTCGCAGGGAAATATCCGTGATAGGTTGACTTGTTCGTCAAGGCAAGTAAGTTTGCCTTTATGCTCTGCAGATGGATCTCCATTGAGAAAGATGCTCGTTAAGTAAAGATTGTTATCCATCATCACGATCATCTGACACTAACCTTCCTTTGCTGCTGCTTGATCAATGCGCATCTTCATCAAGCTCTCACTTTTGGATAAATCGTTCCAGTTTTTGCAATTTAATCGTATTGCTCTCATAGATGTCAATGGAACCCTAGAGAGAATCACTATCACCATATCCATTGGAAGATTAGAGATCATCATTGTCGTCGTCATTGTTTCAAAAACCCTTCTTTTGTTTCTTCTGATTTATTGCGGCTGAAGCTGAAGGAAGAAGGCACAGAAACCCTAAATGAAACAAATTAAAGCCATTTGTGGGCTTCAGAAACTAGTCGGGCTTTGTATGATTGCACGTATGAGAAGAAAAAAGCACATTTACGTAAGAGACGTACGGGGATAAAGTTTTTCATTTATTTTATCTTTTTTTTATAAAACAAGATTGAAAATAACCAATTAATTGACTGCGCATGATCAAAGACTATGGCAATGTTCTACCAAAAAAAAAAAAAAAAAATACTGTGGCATGTTAAATCTTGTTACATTCTATGGTAAAACAACAACTTTAAGAAAAATTAGAACCAAAGTAAAAACAACAAGCTTCTCTTCTCTAACAAAAGATAAATTCACATAGTCATTATATCCAGCATTAAACGGCAGAGGCAGAAGCGGGCCAACTTGTAAAATCAAACAAGATTATGTGATCGTTGCATCTGCGGTTTCTGCCCTCTTTTGCGTTACTTTTGGCAGCACAAAAGTAAGCGTTTCCCTTCAAAAAAGGACACAGTTACCACCAGACGCATGCATATAGTATTCTCATGTCCAACACAAAATCTCGCATCCTCTTCTTTTTCTTCTAAGTATACATTTACGCTCCTTCTTTCTCTTTCATTGTGGTGCTCGTACTTGTTCTGCGATTCATTGTAACTCTTAAAGGTTCGAATTTTGTAGTAATTATGGGTACAGAGAAGCTAAGACATGGAGTTGCCATTAGTGTACAAGTAGTACAGAACTGATAGCCTCTTTTTCGTTCAGGTTTCTTCTTTGTTATCTTTGTCCTTCGTTTATTTTAATTTTGTTGAAAGCAACTAGCTTTTCTAGTTTGAGGTTTCTTAGACCAATAGACAAATTTTGATTGGAGAAAGGAGGTTGTGAATTTGGATATGGTAACTTCTGAAGGAGGCTGACTGAGCTATTATTGCTTGTACACAGCCAAGACGTTTAGCTTGTGTCTTTGTTAGATCTAACATGGCTTCTCCGCTTTTGATTCTTCTCTGATTTTGTGCCTTTTCAGGGAACCAAGTGAATCTCATGATCAAGATACCACAGATCTCGATAAATGCGTTTTGTATATTCGTGAATCGTGAATTTGCCTCCAATCAAGAGAGTTCTAGACTCATGCTCTTTTTATATATATATATATATATATATATATAACGTTTTGATCTTTTTCTTTATTTCCTCCTCGGCCAGTTCCAGATTCTTCATCGAGAAAGATTGGCCTCACGTAAAACCCTAGGTGAATACGATGAGTGTTAAAGAAGAAAACTCTGTAAATTCAGAGGAGCTCCTCCTCAAGATTGCCTTGCATGAGAAAACCGCAAGCAACAAGATCAGCAACAACAGAACAGTCACCTCTAACACTAGCATGGCCAAAAGAAAACGCTTTCCCACCGGGGGAGAACACAATCATCAAAATCTTTGCACCACACAATGTGCAAAGCTCACTGACTTTCTTGAAGAGACCAAACCTTCTTATGGAGGAAGTCACATGAAGGTTGCTCTCGTTTTTTTTTTTTTTCATCTCTATCTTTTGACGACCTTTGTTACTTCTCATCATTTTCTCAAAAGATTTAATTAGCAAGAGATAAAACTGATGCTTAAGAGTAGAACAACTTCCTTTTATTTATATAGGCGTGTCTTTCACTTGGAATCATTTATCATTATAAGCCATTCTAAGTACTATATTTCCTACCAATCTTTATTTTTATCGAAATTGAATTTTTCCATTTGAGGTACATTTCATACTTATCTCTAAAATTTCTCAAGGATAAAAAAATTCATGGTAGTTCATTGTAGTAGTTTGACAAATGTATGCATCAACGCCCCCATAAGAGACACAATATATTATTTATGAGCTATTTTATAAAGACTTGTTCTATATATTGGGACAAAATTATTCATTTTATTAATTAGAGCTATTTTTGGTCTTTTTTCACAGCTAATACCAGTAATATATACAGAAACAATATTATCTATTTTTGAGACATTACAAGCATCGCCACATCATAATCAAGCTAAAATATATTGTTTTAATTTTCATAATAATATAAAAATAGAGATTAAATGAAAAATGTTTAATTAATTAAATTCAAAGAAAAATGAACTAAAGGAAGTTAAAATTTCATAAGTTTTGAGTTATGGGCCAAAACTTTTCAAGATATATATGTACAGTTTACTAGAGGTAATAATCCTAATGATAGTGAATTATGTTTGTCAAAATCAACATTCATAAGATATAAATAATATTATTTCTACTCAAGTATTGTAGATTTTTCTCACTATCTTTGTTCTTAAATCGACAATGAATACAAGCAGCCAACATACAGAATGTAAAGGGAAAATAAAATCAAGTCTCACGACACAAGAAAATTTAGGATGATTTCAATATCAAAGCTGCTCTTCTAGCTTCAGACTCTAGTATCTCTCGTTGAAGTTGTAACTTGACATGTAGTTCATGTTGTATCCCGGACCGATAACTCCATCATTGTTGTATCCAAAAAATGGTGTCTGGTAAGGAAAATCCATGACTGGATTATAGCTGAATGTATTCACTTTTTGATCAAACAAATCAATGCCGCCAACATCAACATTACGACCACCACCAAAGACAAAACTTTCTCCCATGTAAATCTGATGAGAAACAGTCAATTGAGGATAATCAGACATCTCACTTACAAACGTCTTCTTCACATCTTGAAGAGCACATATCAGATTGTCGGTTTCATTCAGGTCGAGTTCATTCACATATTTTTCATACCAATTTTTCCTCTTTCTTCTCTGGATTGTCTCACCATGTCCAATGTCATTCTATTATGTTTCGCCTTCTCCTGTCTGGCCCGCACCTAGATTAATGAGATTCAATCATTATATGGTTTATGCATATGAACATTCTAGATAATAAAATATAATTATGTTTTACCTGAGTGAGCATCTCGTTGAGATATTGTATATTTCTATGCGAACGAGATTCAGCAAGCTGTAGACTGTAGTTTGGTTGGTGAGGAATGAGAGAATTGTGGTCAACGTTTAGAAAACGATGAATTAGTTCTCTAACACCAGGATGGCTAAAAGAAAACGTTTTCCTACCGGGAAAGAACACAATCATCAAAATCTATGCACCACACAATGTGCAAAGCTCATTGGCTTTCTTGAAGAGACCAAACCTTCTTTTGGAGAAAGTCACCTGAAGGTTGCTCTCGTTTTTTATTTTTTTTTATCTCTATCTTTTGACGACCTTTGTTACTTCTCACCATTTTCTCAAAAGATTTGATTACCAAGAGATAAAATTGATGCTTAAGAGTAGAACAACTTCCTTTTATTTATACAGGCGTGTCTTACAAATGGAATAAATTATCATTATAAGCCATTCTAAGTACTATATTTCCTACCAACCTTTATTTTTATCGAAATTGAATTTTTCCATTTGAGGAATATTTCATACTTATCTATAAAATTTCTCAAGGATAAAAAAAATTCATGGTAGTTCATTGTATTAGTTTGA
>NC_025685.1:12147965-12186498 GCF_000633955.1 Camelina sativa | reverse complement strand
CGAGTTCTTTCACCTCTTTTTCATACCAACTTTTTCCTCTTTCGTCTGTGGATTGTCTCACCATGTCCAATGCCATTCTATTATGTTTCGCGTTCTCCTGTCTGGCCAGCACCTGGATTAATGAGATTCAATCATTATATGGTTTATGCATATGAACATTATAAATAATAAAATATAATTATGTTTTACCTGAGTGAGCATCTCGTTGAGATATTGTATATTTCTATCCAGACAAGATTCATCAAGCTGTAGATTGTAGTTTGGTTGGTGAGGAATGAGAGAATTGTGGTTAACGTTTAGAAAACGATGAATTAGTTCTTTAACACCAGGATGGCCAAAAGAAAACGCTTTCCCACCGGGAGAGAACACAATCATCAAAATCTCTGCACCACACAATGTGCAAAGCTCACTGGCTTTCTTGAAGAGACCAAACCTTCTTTTGGAGAAAGTCACCTGAAGGTTGCTCTCGTTTTTTATTTTTTTCATCTCTATCTTTTGACGACCTTTGTTACTTCTCACCATTTTCTCAAAAGATTTCATTACCAAGAGATAAAACTGATGCTTAAGAGTAGAACATCTTCCTTTTATTTATACAGGCGTGTCTTACAAATGGAATCATTTATCATTATAAGCCATTCTAAGCACTATATTTCCTACCAACCTTTATTTTTATCGAAATTGAATTTTTCCATTTGAGGAATATTTCATACTTATCTCTAAAATTTTTCAAGGATAAAAAAATTCATGGTAGTTCATTGTAGTAGTTTGACAAATGTATGCATCAACGCCCCCATAAGAGATACAATAAATTATTTACGAGCTATTTTATAAAGACTTATTCTATATATTGGGGAAAAAATTATTCATTATATTAATTAGAGCTATTTTTGGTCTTTTTTATAGCTAATACAAGTAATATATACAGAAACAAATATTATATATTTTTGAGACATTACAAGCATCGCCACATCATAATCAAGATAAAATATACTGTTTTAATTTTCATAATGATTGAAAAATAGAGATTAAATGAAAAATGCTTAAACTTTACCAAAACAAAAATATGAAAAATGCTTAATTAATCAAATTCAATGAAAAATTAACTAAAGGAAATTTACAATTTCATAAGTTTTGAGTTATGGGTCCAAAAGTTTCAAGATATATATGTACAATTTACTAAAGTTAATGTTCCTAATGATAGTGAATTATGTTTGTCAAAATCAACATTCATAAGATATAAACAATATTATTTCTACTCAAGTATTGTAGATTTTTCTCACTATCTTTGTTCTTTAATCGACAATGAATACAAGCAGCCAACATACTGAATGTAAAGGAAAAATAAACTCAAGTCTCATGACACAAGGAAAATTAGGATGATTTCAATATCAAAGCTGCTCTTCTAGCTTCAGACTCTAGTATCTCCCGTTGAAGTTGTGACTTGACATGTAGTTCATGTTGTATCCCGGAACGATAACTCCATCATTGTTGTATCCAAAAAATGGTGTCTGGTAAGGAAAATCCATTACTGGATTATAGCTGAATGTATTCACTCTTTGATCAAACAGATCAATGCCGCCAACATCAACATTACGACCACCACCAAAGACAAAAGTTTCTCCCATGTAACTCTGATGAGAAACATTCAATTGAGGATAATCAGACATCTCACTTACAACCTTCTTCTTCACATCTTGAAGAGCACATATCAGATTGTCGGTTTCATTCAGGTCGAGTTCTTTCACATCTTTTTCATACCAACTTTTTCCTCTTTCTTCTCTGGATTGTCTCACCATGTCCAATGCCATTCTATTATGTTTCGCCTTCTCCTGTCTGGCCAGCACCTGGGTTAATGAGATTCAATCATTATATGGTTTATGCATATGAACATTTTAAATAATAAAATATAATTATGTTTTACCTGAGTGAGCATCTCGTTGAGATATTGTATATTTCTATCCAGACAAGATTCAGCAAGCTGTTGATTGTAGTTTGGTTGGTGAGGAATGAGAGAATTGTGGTTAACGTTTAGAAAACGATGAATTAGTTCTTTAACACCCGGATGGCCAAAAGAAAACGCTTTCCCACCGGGAGAGAACACAATCATCAAAATCTCTGCACCACACAATGTGCAAAGCTCACTGGCTTTCTTGAAGAGACCAAACCTTCTTTTGGAGAAAGTCACCTGAAGGTTGCTCTCGTTTTTTATTTTTTTCATCTCTATCTTTTGACGACCTTTGTTACTTCTCACCATTTTCTCAAAAGATTTCATTACCAAGAGATAAAACTGATGCTTAAGAGTAGAACATCTTCCTTTTATTTATACAGGCGTGTCTTACAAATGGAATCATTTATCATTATAAGCCATTCTAAGCACTATATTTCCTACCAACCTTTATTTTTATCGAAATTGAATTTTTCCATTTGAGGAATATTTCATACTTATCTCTAAAATTTCTCAAGGATAAAAAAATTCATGGTAGTTCATTTTAGTAGTTTGACAAATGTATGCATCAACGCCCCCATAAGAGATACAATAAATTATTTACGAGCTATTTTATAAAGACTTATTCTATATATTGGGGAAAAAATTATTCATTATATTAATTAGAGCTATTTTTGGTCTTTTTTATAGCTAATACAAGTAATATATACAGAAACAAATATTATATATTTTTGAGACATTACAAGCATCGCCACATCATAATCAAGATAAAATATACTGTTTTAATTTTCATAATGATTGAAAAATAGAGATTAAATGAAAAATGCTTAAACTTTACCAAAACAAAAATATGAAAAATGCTTAATTAATCAAATTCAATGAAAAATTAACTAAAGGAAATTTACAATTTCATAAGTTTTGAGTTATGGGTCCAAAAGTTTCAAGATATATATGTACAATTTACTAAAGTTAATGTTCCTAATGATAGTGAATTATGTTTGTCAAAATCAACATTCATAAGATATAAACAATATTATTTCTACTCAAGTATTGTAGATTTTTCTCACTATCTTTGTTCTTTAATCGACAATGAATACAAGCAGCCAACATACTGAATGTAAAGGAAAAATAAACTCAAGTCTCATGACACAAGGAAAATTAGGATGATTTCAATATCAAAGCTGATCTTCTAGCTTCAGAATCTAGTATCTCCCGTTGAAGTTGTGACTTGACATGTAGTTCATGTTGTATCCCGGAACGATAACTCCATCATTGTTGTATCCAAAAAATGGTGTCTGGTAAGGAAAATCCATTACTGGATTATAGCTGAATGTATTCACTCTTTGATCAAACAGATCAATGCCGCCAACATCAACATTACGACCACCACCAAAGACAAAAGTTTCTCCCATGTAACTCTGATGAGAAACATTCAATTGAGGATAATCAGACATCTCACTTACAACCTTCTTCTTCACATCTTGAAGAGCACATATCAGATTGTCGGTTTCATTCAGGTCGAGTTCTTTCACATCTTTTTCATACCAACTTTTTCCTCTTTCTTCTCTGGATTGTCTCACCATGTCCAATGCCATTCTATTATGTTTCGCCTTCTCCTGTCTGGCCAGCACCTGGGTTAATGAGATTCAATCATTATATGGTTTATGCATATGAACATTTTAAATAATAAAATATAATTATGTTTTACCTGAGTGAGCATCTCGTTGAGATATTGTATATTTCTATCCAGACAAGATTCAGCAAGCTGTAGATTGTAGTTTGGTTGGTGAGGAATGAGAGAATTGTGGTTAACGTTTAGAAAACGATGAATTAGTTCTTTAACACCAGGATGGCCAAAAGAAAACGCTTTCCCACCGGGAGAGAACACAATCATCAAAATCTCTGCACCACACAATGTGCAAAGCTCACTGGCTTTCTTGAAGAGACCAAACCTTCTTTTGGAGAAAGTCACCTGAAGGTTGCTCTCGTTTTTTATTTTTTTCATCTCTATCTTTTGACGACCTTTGTTACTTCTCACCATTTTCTCAAAAGATTTCATTACCAAGAGATAAAACTGATGCTTAAGAGTAGAACATCTTCCTTTTATTTATACAGGCGTGTCTTACAAATGGAATCATTTATCATTATAAGCCATTCTAAGCACTATATTTCCTACCAACCTTTATTTTTATCGAAATTGAATTTTTCCATTTGAGGAATATTTCATACTTATCTCTAAAATTTCTCAAGGATAAAAAAATTCATGGTAGTTCATTTTAGTAGTTTGACAAATGTATGCATCAACGCCCCCATAAGAGATACAATAAATTATTTACGAGCTATTTTATAAAGACTTATTCTATATATTGGGGAAAAAATTATTCATTATATTAATTAGAGCTATTTTTGGTCTTTTTTATAGCTAATACAAGTAATATATACAGAAACAAATATTATATATTTTTGAGACATTACAAGCATCGCCACATCATAATCAAGATAAAATATACTGTTTTAATTTTCATAATGATTGAAAAATAGAGATTAAATGAAAAATGCTTAAACTTTACCAAAACAAAAATATGAAAAATGCTTAATTAATCAAATTCAATGAAAAATTAACTAAAGGAAATTTACAATTTCATAAGTTTTGAGTTATGGGTCCAAAAGTTTCAAGATATATATGTACAATTTACTAAAGTTAATGTTCCTAATGATAGTGAATTATGTTTGTCAAAATCAACATTCATAAGATATAAACAATATTATTTCTACTCAAGTATTGTAGATTTTTCTCACTATCTTTGTTCTTTAATCGACAATGAATACAAGCAGCCAACATACTGAATGTAAAGGAAAAATAAACTCAAGTCTCATGACACAAGGAAAATTAGGATGATTTCAATATCAAAGCTGCTCTTCTAGCTTCAGACTCTAGTATCTCCCGTTGAAGTTGTGACTTGACATGTAGTTCATGTTGTATCCCGGAACGATAACTCCATCATTGTTGTATCCAAAAAATGGTGTCTGGTAAGGAAAATCCATGACTGGATTATAGCTGAATGTATTCACTCTTTGATCAAACAGATCAATGCCGCCAACATCAACATTACGACCACCACCAAAGACAAAACTTTCTCCCATGTAACTCTGATGAGAAACATTCAATTAAGGATAATCAGACATCTCACTTTCAAGCGTCTTCTTCACATCTTGAAGAGCACATATCTGATTGTCGGTTTCATTCAGGTCGAGTTCTTTCACACCTTTCTATTACCTTGGCACCAAAGAAGAGTTCGACCCAATGCTTTATTTCTGTCCTAGTTGATCCTGATTCGACATTAAAAGTATATTGGTTTTTCCCCAATAACCGAATACTTTTGTCTGTAAATACTGCATATTTTAATCAATCCATAAATCGATTTTCTTCCCTATGAGTTCTAGTCTCAATAAGAATTAGCCGTCAAATCTCTTCCTCCAATACATGAACATCAAAATTCTGAAAAAAATATCTTCTCCCGCTCCTATCCCAAAATCAAATTTCGAATTTTGATTCGGTCAAACACCTAACCGTTGCAATTCTCTCTCTCTCTCCAATTCATTATAGGGAAAATTGGAAAAAATGATCTTTTTTGAAACATTTGTCCATCTACACTGTTTTTCCAAAAGTTTGGTCATATAGGTTTTAATAAGCTTTTTACCTAGTTTTACCTTCATTTATAAAAAACCAAAATAGGAAAAATATAAATATATTTTAGAAGTTTATTTATTTCCAAAAATAAGAAAATAAAATAGGAAACCTACGTTTAACAACCATCAAAAGTCGTAAAAAAGAAACAAACATCGGAGGTGTCGATAGCCGCGACGACCATCAGAGTTGTCGCAATTCATCGATGGCGGTGAGTTTTTTTCCCTCCTTTGCTCATCGCGATTCATTGGCTGGTGCTTCTGAGTTTTTTTCCCTCCTTGTTGATTTGTCTTTCTCTTGTTCTTGTGATTCATCAATTTTTTTGTTTCCTCACTTTAATCGCTCAATGTCCTTTGCTTCTTTGATTTCTTATGCTCTTGATTTTACATTTCTTCTTCCTCTATTTCGATGATGTTATGATCTTTAATCGCTCAATTTCGATGAAAAGTATGAATTTTTAAATGGTCAATTTCTCAATTGTACCAAATCGGGAAAACAAAAATCAAACAATTTTTTTTGTTTGTTTAATCTCGATTCTCGATTTCAAGTTTGATTTTGATTTCCAAGTGAGTTTGAGTATTGAATTCCGATTTGAGCTTTTTTATTTGGAGCCCTTGTGATATGGAATTTGGAACTTGGAAAGGGATTCTGAATTTTTGCTTTATGATTCATGGTGTTTGTGTAAGAACCGTAGTGTTAGCTTTCCAGTTTTACAGTTTTTGTTTTCTCAAAGGAAAGTTTTCGTATTGGGAACCGACTATTATTACTCATTTGGATTTATAGTTTCTAGCAGAAGAGTGTCTAGTTTAGTGGCATAAAGTCTCAAAAAAATGATTAGACCTAAGTTGAATTGAGTTGGTGATGCCATTAGCTTGGTGAACTGTTAACTCTTTTTCTATATATATCCTCTTCTTATCAACAACTAACTTCTTATGATTACTTCTTGCTTGTCAAGCTTCTCATGTGTTTTCCATTTACGTTTTCAGCATTCAAAAAAAGGGTACGGGTAGCACTCAGTCCAGTCCAAACACAGTAAATCCAACAAGAAAAAAGGTTTGATGCTTATCGTCTTTCTCTATTATTGTAATGAAAAGCTTTGTTTCACTAATTTGCAATCCCGTCGTTTGTTCTTTTTTTGTTTTTTTCTAAATTCCTGTTTTGCATCTTAATAAATCATACTTCTAGTAATCTGTATTTTTTTTTGTTTTGCAAAATTGGAGTCTCATATGTTTGTTAATTTTTTTCAGTTGTGGCTAATTCATATTGGTTCATCTTTTATTTTACTCGGCAGGAATGGAAGACAAGTATCCTAAGCGGCTTATGGAAGATGGAAGTGAGCCACAAGTTGGACAGATAAATAACTCATGTCGAATGTCTATTTTGAACAAAATCAAGAGCGTATTACCAGAGGAGTATGAGATTGTGAAGGGTGATCCAGTTTTCGCAAGTATTTTTGCATTGTATGAGAATGGTCTTGGGTACTCAGCTCGGTTGATAAATAGCATAATGTGTAGGCAGTTGGTGACTAAGATAAGACATGAGCTGTGGTTTGTGTTTGGTAAGAAGCCGCTTAGATTCTCGATGCAAGAATTCAATGCAGTTACTGGACTTAAGTACAATGACGATTTCAGTGATGATTCAGAGAATTGGACATATGATAATGGGTTTTGGAGTAAATTGTTGAGGAGAGGTGGTATCATTACCATTCAAAGTTTGATGAAGACCCACCTTGAAGCAGCTCCATCGTGGGGGAAACAAGAAGATAGAATTCGGTTTGTGTATGTTTGTGTAATTGTTGGGTTGGTAATGGCTAAGGATGAGAAGAAGGCTATACCACATTCATACATCAAGCTGGTCATGGATCTTGAGAAGGTTAGGACCTATCTTTGGGGTCTTGTAGCGTTTGACCATTTAGTTAATTCTATCATGGAAGCAAGAAAGAAACTGAAGAACCCCATAAGTTACATCCTCAATGGTTTCTCATATGCTCTTCAAGTTTGGGTTATGGAAGAAATTCCTGTCATTGGAGAACTGTTGGGAGAGAAGATTGACAAGGAGATTACAGCTACTCGATGTTCTAATTGGAAAGGTGCTGCAAAAGTATCCTATGATGAACTCCTCCTTGTAGAAAAATCAATTGGAAAAAAGGTTAGTTGTATACTATTCTTTCTTAATTTATTTACAATAACTTTGAATATATTGAATTTTCTGGTTATTGGTTAATGAGTGTATGTATGTTGATTTGTATTTTTATTTGGCAGGATGTAGTTTATCCATACATTTCCTCCACCGGAAACGATGATGTATTGGTGGCTGCAGAATTTATGAGGAGTGATGAAATTAAAGATTGTGAAGTGGACAACTTGGATGCTTTGATCAGAACTTGCTATGATTTTGGAGATCATATTTGGGAAAGTGTTGAAGGAGATAGTGTTGAAGATGACAATATTTAGAATGTTGAAGATCAATTTTCTGTTGGAGGGGACAAAGAAGTTCTGTCTTTTAGTGATGTAGAAACTAGTGAGAAGCAAGCTAATACTCCAGAAGTGTCTAGCTTAAAGAAGAGGAAAAAAAGGCAAGCCGATCATGGAGCAGAGACACGGAAAAGGATGGTGCTAAGTCAGCGAGTATCAACCTCACATTGTTCTTGTGGAGAAGAGATGATGCGTTATTTTAAGGAACTGTTAGACTCTTCTTTTAAGAGCTTTACAAAATCATTTGGGGAACAATTGAGCACATTGGAGAATAATGTATCAGAAATCAAGGCCATGATATCTAGACCAGCAGAGGCGATTCCTAGACCAGCAGAAGCGAATCCCAGTCCATCGGAAGTGACTCACGGTCCACCACAAGTGAAGCCCAAAACTTCGGTACGTAAGAAATAGCTGCATGCTCCGTTGTTCTAGTTATATTGTAATATTCGACACCAATAGTGTCTGGTTCGACCAGATTGATTTAATTGTCGATTTTTGGTCGATTTGGTTTGGGGAAAACCATTGAACCGAGCTACTTAAATGATTTGTCGACATAAAGGGTTTTGGGAAGTTTATTTTTTCGCAGCTTCCTTGTTTTGAGAGAAAAGGAGAGAAAACAAGTATTCTCGAGATTTTGGTGTTTTTTTTAGAAGATTGATTGTTGGCTGTTCTTAGGAGATCTGAGGCTAGGAGGGTGATAGAAGCTTGCTGGGAGTGTGGGATTCGTCATTATTGGTCAGAAACTTCCTGCAAAGAGGTGAGTGTATGACCATGACTTATCTAAGCTAAGTACTCTAGTTTTTATGTGCGTGATGCTTATGTGATTGTTTCCTTTGAGTTTTAATGGTTTTTCGTGGCTGTTATGGCAGGGTTTTGATGTTGAGGATGCATGGAGAAGATTAAAGTAGTTTAGAGGCGAGATTCAGAATTTCTGATCGAAGGAAATCGGTGTCGGTCGACACCAGTTGGGATGTCGATCGACAAAAACGTGAGAACGATTCGATAACTTTGGGGAGGGTCAATCGACACTGATGTATTGTGTTTTTGATGTCTTTTGTCCTTCATTTAATATTCGTTTTGAATCATTTGTCGCATATTTGTCCGTCTTTTGTGTCTTTTTGGTCTTTTCTTGAGTTGTGATTAGGTGTGGAGACAATGTGCTAGATTTGGAGTCTTTTGGTTGGATTCGAGCTTAACTGGAATCAAGAAGCAGAAAGTGACTATTGGGCATCTTCAAGTTGAACTGAATCATGAAGTTTCGACAAGTCTAAACAAGTCTGGTGAAGTCTATAGACAAGTCTGGTGAAGTCTATAGACAAGTTTGGAGGAGTATGGTGAAGTCTGCAGACAAGTCTGGTGAAGTCTGCAGACAAGTCTAGTGAAGTCTGGTGAAATTTATGCACAAGTCTGATAGCTCTCTAGTTTACATATTTTTAGCATCCTTTTTTGTCCATATTTTGCATTGTTCATACCCTTAACTTAGCATTTTTAGGTCATGAATTGTAGGAATTCACTTTTAGGCCATTTAGGGTATTGCATTTTTGCATTTGCATATTTTGGATGAAAACAGGTGCTTAAGAGCCTAGAATGGGGAAAAACAAGGACAAACCCGAGCATGTACCCGAAGGAGCCATCAAGCTGGAAGAACAAGTCTGAACCCCAACATGATCGAGGAGGATCCAAGAGCCGGAAGAACAACCCGAAGATCTATCTGAGGAGTAACCCGACTTCATCCTCGTGTACCCCATCGAGTGGACCATCAGGCAGGTCTGGGAAGCTAGGTCAAAGGGGTTTCCATATATAAACCCCTCCTCTCCTTCCTTGCAAACGAGCATGCCGCAGACCCTCAAACCAGAGAACGAGAGCTTCTGTGAGAGAACTGAGCGACTCAAACACTTTTCTCTTTTTTTTTGGATTATATTTCATCACTTTTAATCATTTCTTTAGATTTCTTTCTTGTACTCTTATCCCTCTACTTTATCGTTTAATATAATGCAATTTTCCTTCATATTTTTTGTTATTTTTTTGCTATGATTTTCGAGTGGTGAAGTAAAGTTTCTAGGGATGGGATAGATGATTTTGTGTTCTTGATCGGTTAGGATGTCTTAGTTGATTGAATATGTTTAATACATTTCCTTCTAGGTTGGTGTTCTTAATGCTGTCAACAAACTGAGAGGGTGAGATTAGATCTAAGGTGTTTTACCACCGATAGGTGTAGATGAGATGCTTGAATCAACCAATGCTAGAGGTTTACTCACTTAGCCTAAGAAATTAGATGAGTAAAGGGTTTACTGACAATAATGAATCGGATCTTAATGCCTGCTTGGTTATGTTTCTCCAACGAGAGTTGGGTAGGGGTGTGATCAAGGTTGATTGTTTCTATCACGAGAGTGTTTTAAATAGATTTTAGAGATTCATTGTCTAGGAAATATTTGCTTGAGGCATGTAAGGCATCTGTACTGGTTAGGAACACTTAGGATTCGATTACCCCATCCTTAGAAGCTTTCATATTTTAATTGCTTGCATTTTCATTCATCACTCGATCTCTTACCCGATCAGGTACACGATAACCTGCATCGAGTAACCCTTCGAGTTGTTTATACTTCATTTGCTTACTCGATCACCCCACCCGATCCTGTACTCGAATGCTTGCATCGAGTGCTTAGGTCGTGTGGTTTTTTGTTTATATTCTTTTCTTTTATTATTTTAGGATTGTTAGATAAAACCCATAATTGCTTGGCTTGACTTGCATTGTTCTGATTGCATCCTTCCTGCTAGCATAAACAACCATTTGGATTGATAACCCTTTGTACTACAACTGCATAGGGAATTGATATCTTGGGTGAAAAACCTTCTATCAAAGTCTATTGAAGTCTGGTGAAGTCTGTTTTGACTACAATCCAGACACTTATTTCATTTTTCTAAATTTTTCTATTCTCATTTTTTATTTTTTATCTTTTATTTTTTATCTTTTATTTTAATAAGGGTAGCCAGAACCTGAGTCCTTTCATTGACAACATCGACAGACCAAGGCTACTCAGACAACAACAAGTTCAACCGCAACCAGCAATCATTGAGGAGACAATGAACAATCAAAACGGTCCACCAGCTCCTCAAGCAAGGACCAACATAGGAGCAGGAGATGCTCCATCTACTCACACTAAAAGGAATGGCATTGTGCCACCTGCTGTCCAGAACAACAATTTTGAGATCAAGAGTAGTCTCATCCAGATGATATAGAGTAATAAGTTTCATGGATTGCCAATGGAGGACCCATTGGATCATCTGGATGAATTTGATATGGTCTGTAGCCTCACAAAGATAAATGGAGTTAGTCAGGATGGATTCATACTCAGGCTTTTCCCATTCTCTTTGGGAGACAAAGCACACATCTGGGAGAAATCACTCCCCAAGGAGTCCATCACCACTTGGGAAGCGTGCAAGAAGGCATTCTTGGCCAAATCCTTCTCCAACTCCAGAAACGCAAGGCTGCGAAATGACATTTCCAGCTTTGTTCAGAAGAACAATGAAACGTTCAGTGAAGCTTGGGAACGTTTCAAGGGATACACTACCAGATGTCCTCATCACGGCTTCAGCAATGCTTCATTGCTGAGTACACTTTACAGAGGAGTGGTCCCCAAGATACGGATGTTGCTGGACACCGCAAGCGATGGTAACTTCCTCAACAAGGATGTTGATGAAGGTTGAGACCTAGTGGAGAACTTGGCTCAGTCTGATGGGAATTACAATGAGGAGTACGACCGCAATGTGCGATCTACAGGAGAGGAAGATGCCAGGTACAAGAGGGACATGGAAGCCCTCAATGACAAGCTCGACAAGCTCCTCAACCAGCAGCAGCATGTTCATGCAATATCAGAGGAAGAGCAGTTTTTACAACAAGATGGGGAGACTGTACAAATAGAGGATGTTAACTACATCAACAACCAAGGAGAATACAACAAAGGGTACAACAACTACAAGACGAATCTGAATCTGTCTTACCAAAACCCGAATGTTGCCACCCCTCAGGACCAAACTTACCCATCTGCAGTTCAAGGGAAACAGGTCCAACAGAAACCTTTTGTCCAGTACAATCACGACTATGCACCTAAGCAGAAGTACTCTGGAAACTACAACCAACCACCTGGATTCCAACAACATCACGGCCCGCAAAACCAATCACAAGAGGCTGAGTTATGCGGCCTACTTCAGCAAATGATTCAGAATCAGGCCTCAGCAGCTATGGACATCGCAAAATGGTTTGCAGAGATGAGCAACAAGATCGACTCAAGATACAATGATTTGAACGCCAAGTACGAATCACTCAATACTAAGGTTAGATACCTAGAAGTCCACCACAACAACCAACCAGCTCCAAAGATCAACCAATTCCCAGGAAAAGCTGTTCAAAACCCTAAGGATTATGCCACTGCCCAAGCCATCTTCCTTGATGATGACTATGAGGATTACCTCACTAAGGACAGTGATGTTCAAGATGGGGAGGATATGGATCACTCAATGAGAAATGAGGCCAAGTACTACATATCTGAGTATGAACCCGAGCCTGCACCCGAGGAGACTGATCGAGTTGATGATCGAGCACTGGTTGGGGGATCACAAATCGAAGAACCACCCGAAGCAGAACCCGATGACCTATCCGATGAGGGTGATCAGATGATTCATCGAGTAGATGTTGAAACGAGAGGTCAGCCTCAACCACCTGTAGCAGCAGAAGGGGAACTAGAGGAAAGGTTCAATGCTGCACTTGACATCGAACTGGAGACGCTTGCAGAGCGTATGGCCAAGCGTAGAACTCTACCTCCTAAGCTTTTGCCACCACACGAACTTTTAGAGGAATCCGCCAAGGAGGCAGCTCAGATGGAGAATGAGGTTAAGGAGGCTGTCAAGGAGATTGGGTTTGAAATTCTCAGGAGTGGAGTGTGCTTAGATCCTAAGCTGCAAATCGAGGAAAAATTGGAGGATCCTGGCTCCTTTACTTTGCCATGCTCGATAGGACTCCGGATTTTCAAGAATTGATTGTGCGACCTTGGAGCTTCAGTTAGCATTATGCCACTGTCAGTTGCCAACAAGATGGGATTCACCAGTTTTAAACCAAGTAGTCTGTATTTGGTTCTAGCTGATAGAACAGTCAGACATCCTATTGGGATCCTAGAAGACTTGCCACTCAGAATTGGAAGGGTGGAAGTTCCTACTGATTTCATGATCCTTGATATGGATAAGGAACCAGACGATCCGCTGATCCTAGGAAGACCATTCTTGGCAACAGTAGGTGCTGTGATTGAGGTAAAGCAAGGCAAGATCAGAATAGAGCATGGGGAGCACTTCAAGATGGAGTTTGATGTGAAGAAGGGGATTAAGAGGCCAATCATTGATGGTCAAACTTTTTCCACTAAGACAAAGCAGAGAAAAGTCAAACATCTTGAAGAAGTCAACACCACATTTGCCTTGGAACCTGGACAAAACCTGGAGAATCAGTTTAACCAACCTGCTACAGTGGAGAGGATTCCAAAACCTCTCCTTCAAGGATCCCATGCTTAAGGAGCATGAAGAGTCAAGCTTAGTGACTTTAAACAAGGTCACTTGGGAGGAAGTCCCAAAAGTATCTTCTATTTAATTTTCTTTTATTTTATTTGTTTTAAATCTTGTTTTATATTTTTGCAAATTTATTTATTAAAGAAAAAAAAAAAAGTGAAAAAGGAAAAATTGAGGAACCCGAGGGCCAACCTGACACCGTACTCAACGCGCCTGATCGTGTCCCTGCTCGGGTAGCGAGTGGAGTCCGAATTCCACAAGCCAAGCCCACTCTCGACGAAGCCCACCAACCAACCCTACTCTATTTAAGGGTTTCGAACCTTTTCTCCTCATCAGCACTGATAAGTCTCTCTACCCTAGAGCTTTTTGTTTTCCCTACTTTCTATTCTCTCTCAAACTCGAGTGACTTTCAATTTTTCTTTGGGAACTAACCCTATTAACCTCGAGGCTTAGTTGTTTTTTCTTCTCAAGGATTTGACAATGGAGCCACACACGAAAACCTACCAAAGGAAGGGGAGAAGATCGACCTCCACCACTGCTACAACCGGAGGTGATGCCGTCGAACCTCGAGAATCCCAAGGAAGAGGAAACGTTCCGCATTCCCAACCGCTGGCTGGACGTTTTGCTTCCCCAACCCGATGCTCTACCCGATCTTCCACCCGATCCGGTGCTCGAGCAACCGATCGTGTAGACTGTCGAGTTCGCTCACCTAGTCCGACGGCGAGTGCTGTTTGCCGATCTCCTCGACGTAGGGACCTGTCTACGTCCGAGAGAACCGTTATAGACCCCATGGAGGTCGATTCTGATGCTGGTGGAGAAGAGCCAGAGGAGATTCAAACGTCGCGGTTAAGGAGCAGAGTTGCGGTTGCAAGAGGAAAGAGACCGGCTTCTGAGAAGGCTGAGAAGGTAGCTGAGAGAGCAGCTCAGGAAGTGGATCAAGATGCAGAGGAGGAGCAGAGAGAAAGAACACGCCAAGCCTCGCGGAGGCTGAAGCAGAAGGAGGTGGAGACTCCGGCAAAACTCTTCAAGGTTTTTTGGAAGATGAGCTTCGTTGGTACCTGATACCCTCACCGTGAGACAATGAAGCAGGTTGGTATAGCTAGGGATGTCGAGTTCTTGTTCGACATGTGCCACCTGGGTCACATGATGCGAGCCCACCTTGAAGCTTATGAGGAGGAAACAGTCCACTTTCTCTCCACTCTTCGGTTGCATTATTTGAGGACCACCCGACCCTACTACCCGATGGGGGGATCGGGTTCATCACCTTCTCTGTGAGAAACAAGGAGTACCGGCTCACTTTCAAGGAGATGGAGAAGCTGTATGGTTTCAAAGCTGGTAATGGAGAAGGAATGGAGGTTAGCAAGGAGGAAATGAGGTCCCTTTGGCTGACAATAGGAGACAAGCTCCCCTACAAGTCCACAAGCTCCAAATCCGCTCAAATAAGGAGCCCTGTCTTGAGGTATTTTTACAAGTCCCTCGCATGCACTCTTCTTACTATAGAGGAGACTGGGAATGTGAATGATCACGAGCTTCAGCTGCTGGATATTGCATTGTGTGGAGTTTTGGACAATGCTAGGGATGGTACACCGCTAGTTGGAGATGTTGTAGATACTAGCATAGTGTTTGTGCTGCTCGATCAGTTCCTCTACCTCAAGTCATGGGCCGTTAAGAGAAGAGAATGAGGCGGAGAGATCTCCATTGGAGGATTGGTCACACCGATCTTGGTGGCATGCGATGTTCCCTTGAAGGGAGTGGTACACGATCCGAGATGGCTGCACGTAGACTACCTCGTGCTGGCGAGATTTTTGGCCTATGAGAGGCCTAACGACATAACGCTCTTCAAGTTCGTCCACCCAATCGCCGGAGCCGCCAAAATGATCCTACCCAATGTAATGTGCACCAAGGTTCGACTAGGAGACAACATCGACTTTGCACCGCATTCTGGACCTCTTCCGCCATACCCATCATACTACCCGATGCCCTACCCGATGATCTACGCGATACCCCCCTCTATCAACCCCTCAGATGCTGGTCTGAGTAAGTCGTCCGTGCATATCACCGAGCTCTCTGACGAGCAAACACCGGCACCTGCTGAAGCTGGAGACGACCCTGGCTACACGTTGGCGAGTATGGAGGCTGCTGCAACCTCCTTCTTCACCAACCCATGAGGTACCACTTTCATCCGATCTTCGTAAATAACATTGCATTTAGTTTATTTCATCTTGTGTGATTCTTGGATTCTTTTTCCAACTTTTATTTACACAGAGACTGTGTAATTTAAGTTTGGGGGAGGGTCCAAAATATTTTTAAATTTGTGTTTTATTTTCTTAATTTTCTTATTTTAAATTTTTGCATGCTAGTTTTATTCATTTGAGTCTGCATCTATGTGCATTGAAAAACCAAAAACCAAAAATTTGAAAAATTAAAAAAAAAAAAAAAAAAGAGTGTTCATGTAGTTGCATTCACATATTAGGATTGAGTCTAGTTTGTTTCATATAGGATTGTTGCATATGCATCTTAGGGGACAATGATTAAAATTACCTTGTTTAAAATCAAACCTTAGGATTGAAGCTATAGCCCTTAATCACAGTTCATTGTTGCTAGATCAATCTTTGGAAAAAAATGAAAAATCTTTGCTTAGATCCTTGTGTCATTTGAATGCTTCCTCCACTTGTTTGAACATTAGAACATCTCTATATTATTGCATTTAATTTGAACTTTAATTGTCTTGCTTATGGAACTTGAATATTTGCTCATGGTAACTCTAAATTCGGGTTAGCACTCCATTTTACCAATATTTTTCGTTTGACCCGATTTATTTGTCCTACCCATTAACCCAAACCTTTCTTTCAAACCTTGTTGTGAATTGTTGAGCGAGGCCTTTTTCATTGTGTTATAAGTTGTGAAACCTTGAGAGTATTGAGAACGACAAAGAACTGCCTCTTGATTTAGCTAAGTTAGAATTTGAACTAGCTAATAGATTCGGTTTTGAAAGATAGGTGGTTAGTATGTTTATTTGGGGTTGGGTTGAGGAATATATATAAAAAAAAGAGAAGTCCCTAAGGTTAGAATCAATTAGCTCTAAGTCTCTAAGTAAAAAAAAAATAATAAGAGAAAAAGTGTTTGCTATAGTCTCCTAGAAAGAAAGAAAAATATATATATATACATATTTATATTTAGTTTAGCAAAGAAAGAAAAGAAAAAAAAAGAGAGAAGAGAGCTAAAAGTTTAAAATTTAAACCTTAGGGAGTAAAAAAAAAAAAAAAGAAGAGTTAAAATCAAAGATGTGGGTAGTATAATTCTAGGGGTTTGATAAAAAAAAAAANGGGATACACAATGCCTTATCCGATGCACCCATCGAGCACACAATCGGGTGATTACTCAGCACTCTTGCATCCACCTTACCAGATGCCATACACGATGCCTGATATGATGCACCCTGCGAGTGGCTATATGGGTGATCATTCTGGACCCGATTCATTTATCCTACCCATGAACCCAAACCTTTCTTTCAAACCTTGTTGTGAATTGTTGAGTGAGACCTTTTTCATTGTGCTATAGGTTGTGAAACCTTGAGAGTATTGAGAACGACAAAGAACTGCCTCTTGATTTAGCTAAGTTAGAATTTGAACTAGCTAATAGATTCGGTTTTGAAAGATAGGTGGTTAGAATATTTATTTGGGGTCGGGTTGAGGAGTAAAAAAAAAAAGAGTCCCTAAGGTTAGAATCAATTAGCTCTAAGTCTCTAAACAAAAAAAAAAGAAGAAAATCTTGCTATAGTCTCCTAAAAATAATAATAATAATAATAATAATAATAATAATAATAATAATAATACTATATAAGATCAAGGATGTGGGTAGTGTAATTCTAGGGAGTTTGATATAAAAAAAAAAGTGAATGAGAAAATGGTAGATTATCAAGAGTTAAGCTTTGTATGCCCAAATTGTTCTCAATCTTAGATAGTTTTCACAACTGTCTAGCATTCCTTCTTTTGAGATAAAACCACCCAAATAATTTGTTTGAAACCACCTTACTAAAAAGCCTTACCCTTGAAACCGATTGAACTTGATTCCCCTTCCATTTGCAAGAATTCGCCAAACACTTAATTGAATGTGAAAGAGATGTTCTTTACTTTTAGATGGAGGTTGAACTAGATCGATGCATAGTAATAAGCATAGAAAAATATTTGTAAGTATGTTGATTGATCTTAGCACCATTAAACTATCTTCAAGGACTATAGCTTGAATCCTTTTCTTAGCATATAAAGGTTATGAGTCCCCGTTTTCAAACCGCACCCTCCTACTTCCTTGCTAGAGGACTAGCAAGATTTAAGTTTGGGGGTCTGATAACTCTCTAGTTTACATGTTTTTAGCATCCTTTTTTGTCCAGATTTTGCATTGTTCATACCCTTAACTTAGCATTTTTAAGTCATTAATTGTAGGAATTCACTTTTAGGCCATTTAGGGTATTGCATTTTTGCATTTGCATATTTTGGATGAAAACAGGTGCTTAAGAGCCTAGAATGGGGAAAAACAAGGACAAACCCGAGCATGTACCCGAAGGAGCCATCAAGCTGGAAGAACAAGTCTGAACCCCAACATGATCGAGGAGGATCCAAGAGCCGGAAGAACAACCCGAAGATCTATCTGAGGAGTAACCCGACTTCATCCTCGTGTACCCCATCGAGTGGACCATCAGGCAGGTCTGGGAAGCTAGGTCAAAGGGGTTTCCATATATAAACCCCTCCTCTCCTTCCTTGCAAACGAGCATGCCGCAGACCCTCAAACCAGAGAACGAGAGCTTCTGTGAGAGAACTGAGCGACTCAAACACTTTTCCCTTTTTTTTTGGATTATATTTCATCACTTTTAATCATTTCTTTAGATTTCTTTCTTGTACTCTTATCCCTCTACTTTATCGTTTAATATAATGCAATTTTCCTTCATATTTTTTGTTATTTTTTTGCTATGATTTTCGAGTGGTGAAGTAAAGTTTCTAGGGATGGGATAGATGATTTTGTGTTCTTGATCGGTTAGGATGTCTTAGTTGATTGAATATGTTTAATACATTTCCTTCTAGATTGATGTTCTTAATGCTGTCAACAAACCGAGAGGGTGAGATTAGATCTAAGGTGTTTTACCACTGATAGGTGTAGATGAGATGCTTGAATCAACCAATGCTATAGATTTACTCACTTAGTCTAAGAGATTAGATGAGTAAGGGGTTTACTGACAATAATGAATAGGATCTTAATGCCTGCTTGGTCATGTTTCTCCAACGAGAGTTGGGTAGGGGAGTGATCAATGTTGATTGTTTCTATCACGAGAGTGTTTTAAATAGATTTTAGAGATTCATTGTCTAGGAAATATTTGCTTGAGGCATGTAAGGCATCTGTACTGGTTAGGAACACTTAGGATTCGATTACCCCATCCTTAGAAGCTTTCATATTTTAATTGCTTGCATTTTCATTCATCACTCGATCTCTTGCCCGATCAGGTACAAGATAACCTGCATCAAGTAACCCCTCGAGTTGTTCATACTTCATTTGCTTACTTGATCACCCCACCCGATCCTGTACTCAAATGCTTGCATCGAGTGCTTAGGTCGTGTGGTTCTTTGTTTATATTCTTTTCTTTTATTATTTTAGGATTGTTAGATCAAACCCATAATTGCTTGGCTTGATTTGCATTGTTCTGATTGCATCCTTCCTGCTAGCATAAACAACCATCTGGATTGATAACCCTTTGTACTACAACTGCATAGGGAATTTATACCCTGTATGAAAAACCTGCTATCAAAGTCTATTGAAGTCTGGTGAAGTCTGTTTTGACTACAATCCAGACACTTATTTCATTTTTCTAAATTTTTCTATTCTCATTTTTTATTTTATTATCTTTTATTTTAATAAGGGTAAATACCCCCAAAACCTAATTAGCAACATATGCTATGATATATTCTATTTTCTGAGTTTTTCTGCACCTTGAAACTTTTGTAAGCTATTTCTAGAGATTAGAGATTCATCCTCTTTAACAATTTGGAGAAGATTTCTAAACTCTTTCCTCACTTTATTTAATCAATTTAATTTTTTCTTCTTCCTCTCTTTGTGTTGTTGCTTTCAATATGTGTGAGTAGTCACCTAATTGGGTTTTAGGGTTCTAGGTAGGGGAACAAATGATTTAATGGTTTAATTGTTGCTTGGGAATTCTATTTTCTTTGTGGTTATTTGATTCATATGCTCTTAATGCTAGAATAGGACTGATCACCTTGTTCTAGATTCTAGGTCTTTCTATGCATCACAAGTGTTCGATAGAATGCATGAACCAATATGAATTGAGCAATATTTCTCTAACCTGCTAAAGTTGATGTTAGGGGATATTGTGAACTTACCGAACTTGTATGATAATGCAAATTTGATTAGGAGATTACAAATGAAAGTTTAGTAATTGAGTAGTCAACTTTAGTGATTAATACCTTGAAAGAGGGTTAGTCAAATCTTGTGTTCATGTTCTAGAACGGTTCTTAACTATTGAATTCCTTGTTTCATTTTCCATTGGTCATTGATCTCTGAAATACCCTATAGCCCAATGTTTTAATTCCATAAGTTCAATCATTTTATTTATTGCATTTTTATTTACAATTTCTAAAACCAAACAAACAAACTTTCGTTCGCTTTAGCTATTTACAAGTCTTGCAAATATTTAGTGTACCATTGGTCCTTGTGGATTCGACCCCGCATATACAGTCTTGCGGTTAAGTGTATCGGGTAAATACTCGAGCAATCAGACATGGCGCCGTTGCCGGGGACCAATTGCGTTACCTAGAGATTTCTGATTAGTTTATAGTCTAGAGTATTTTTATTTACAGCTGGTAACCAAAGCTTTTTCTCTCTTTTTCATGTTTTCCGGTGTATGACCCGCAATGCAGGCTCTTCAAACCTAGAACAATATCACGAAGACTTGGGAAAGTTTGAAAGAGAGAATAGGAAAAAGAAAAGACTTGCTGAAATGGTTGATGGTTTAGCTGGTCGAAATGTTGGCAATGTGGATGATGAACATCATGGAGAGTTTGAGAATCCCCCTCCTGTTGGGAACGTTAATCCTCATGATGGTTGAGAGGCTGCCCGTGTAGCTTCACAAAGAAAAGTTGTGCGCCGCGAAGCTGCCCGTTTAGCTGCTTTTAATCAAAGACCAGCAAATGTTCGACAGACTTTAAGGGAACATGATGCTCCCAACGCTGAGATATACCAGAGAGGTATCCAACATCCTCCAATCGTCATAAATGATTTTGAGATCAAACCGGCATTGTTGGGTTTAGTGAAGCAAAATCAGTTTCATGGTCTAACGTTAGAGAACCCAGTTTATCATTTGGAGTACTTTGAGGATATATGTGGCACGGCGCGAATGAAAGGGGTACCTGATAATGCTGTCAAATGCAGGTTGTTCTCATTTTCTCTGAGTGATAAAGCTCATCGCTGGTTTAAGTCCTTGAAGGGAGATACCATTCGAACATGGGATGAGTATAAGGCTGAGTTCTTGGGACAGTATTTTACTCAAGCAAGGACTACTCTTCTTAGGAATAAGATTTCAGGCTTCCATCAGCATGCTACTGAGTCATTCCATGAGGCTTGGGAAAGGTTCAAAGACTATAAGAGAGAATGTCCTCATCATGGATTCACACCAGAATCACTCATCAACACGTTCTATAGAGGGGTTGATGAGAAGTATAAGATGGCCCCGGATACAACTAATAATGGGGAATTCATGACCAAAACAGAAGGAGAAGCTGAGATTTTGATTGAGAACCTAGCTGTTAGCAACAGTAACCGTTGTGTTGACTATGATAAAACAGTGAGAAGTAATGAAGGAGGAAAATCAAAACAGATTGTTGAGTTGACTGCAAAAGTGGATCAAGTTTTGAGAAGAGATGAGAGGAGTTTGAATTTCTGTGATGATTCTGGTGATGGTATAACATCATAGTCTAATTTCAACTTGTTTTTGTAACAAATCAATTCATTGGAAAACGCTTGTCATAAATGAGTTTTGGAATAAATATAGTCGAATGAAAAGGTAATCGGAAATTGCTAACTCATGAAAAAGTAAAGTCAAAAAGTATAAACAAATTAAATTCCTAACACTTATATCATGTATCTATAAAATTGGATTTTCGCTTTAGGAAATTTAATATAATTATGGAGATTATAACTTTTTTTTTGACAAATCTGTAATATATCATTTAAATTTTGAGAGATTCTAACATCCATAAAAATAGTTTTTGAGATTTAATGGGTTAAAACTTTAATAGGTAGAGTTGTTTTTGGAAAAATCATAATGTATAGATGTTGTTAAGATTTTTTGACAATAAATGTAACAAATGTTGGTCAATTTAAGAAAGTTTAGTATTTGAGTTTTTCTGCAATGTTATTTATGGAATTGTTTTAGGGGTTAATGTTGTAAAAAAAATTAAATAAGTAAAACCAAAAGGGCATAAACAAAAATGTATTTCAGTAATAATAATATAGATGCTACAGAGTTACAAACCATTGTAGGTTTTTTTCGGTCCATTTCTATATCTTAGCATTGTGTAAACCATAATTTTCATGATTCATTCCAAAAATTAAAAGTCATATTATTAACATTAAAAATATTTCAAAATTTGTAGAATAACATCCCTCCGCATGACGCGGATCTAACCTGGTTAGTATAAAAGGTAATCGGAAATTTCTAACGCTTGTGAGCATGTATCTGTACAAATTTCTGATCAACTAGTTTATTAAATTAAAATATATTAACAAATTATACTCGTATTTACTAATTTTCAAGGCAATCTTAAAAACTAAAACACTCCACAACTCTTTTTTTCGCAGCCAGTTTTCCAAAATTCTCTCTGCACCAAATATCAAAACACATACTTTACAGTTTACAATTGAAACCCACAAGACACAAGACTTATGTAAATATAAGGGTTTATTTGTTGTTCTTGTTAGGAAACACAGTTTACCTATGATGAATCTAGATTCCATTGACCCAATCATGTTATAGGGGTTTATTGAAATTATGCGAATAACTGAACAAACCTTTGAGTAACAGACTACTACACAAAAACTCCATAACAAATACATGGCCCCCATAGTTTTTCGAATACTATTATAGTCACTTAATTTTAGCTAGTGACGATTATCATTCATCGCTCTCGTGACATTTTTTAGGGTCCCAAGTTTTATTGGCTGCAAAAACGTTATATGAAATAAAAATGGACCACTTCGACCTTATTACTAATATTTACAAATTTTTCAATTATGAAAGTAACACACAAATTAATTAGTGGAATCTGGGACAATAATGTTTTGCTTTTGGATCACGTGGGACAATGAGTTTTTTTCGGTTACCTTCGTTCTAACTTCTAACCAATAATTCTAATTCTAAATTTGTTACAAAGTCACGGAGTCCTTAGCGTGTCAAAGGTAATGATCTAGTTATTGCTGTTTCAGTATGTAACGACAATATAGATAAATAACATTTGAATCAAAATTGAATGTTGTTATATACTTATATATAATAAAGTTTGAAATAAAAAAACACACATGGAAGTGGTACATTACCAATTGGACTTTTATCACGTTACGATAAACTCATTACGGTAATAGAAATTGGACTTTTTTGTTTATATCATCATCATCAACTACATTTATAAATAATTTAGAGAATCATTACTAAAACTAATAATAATCACGCTAAAGAAGCCAACACCACTAAAATAATCACTAAAATAATCACTAAAATAATCAATATGAGTAACTTAAACTAGGGGTTGCATTACAACTGCGATCAGGAAGCTTGTTCTTTCAACTGATTCTCGCTCACGAACGTTCCATGGAAACCGTAAGGTATACTGTAACGACCGGCTCTGATGTGACCCTAGGTCGTGACTAGTTCGCGCAGATGTACGGACGTACGGTCGGACGTGGCGGACGGACAGTCGACTGCTGATCTAATCAACGGAACGGCGTACGGAAGTGAACTGGGACGGCTTGGAACAAGGTCAGTCAAATAGAGGGGAATTTGATGAAATGCCGGATCCTCGGTCGTGGTACACGGACGGATGGACAGATGGTCGGACGCGGCGGACGCTGCCGATAAACGGACGTACGGACGCGGCAGATGGACAAGTGAGCGGGTTGAACGCAGATGGACTAGAGAGAGTCACGAGGAGGTACTCAACTCGTTTGGCTCTAGTTAGGAAGTCGATGGAAAAGGACGCTGCGTACGGACGGTGATTCGTACGGTCGGACGGACGCAGCGGATGAACGGACGGTGGATTGAGTCGACGACACACGGGAGATGGCACGGCCGTGATACGGTTGGACTAGAAGGTCTTGAACCCGGTTCTTGAGCCTTCTAGGGTTTCTCTAGAGCCAAGTCCCGGACTTGAGCGGAAGAGAGGAGTGAGACAAGAAACAAAGATCCAATCTTTGGAAAAATAATTTCTATTCAAGTCTCACCTTTTACAATGAGGGTTTAGGCCTTTATATAGGCAAGGCTTACATAAGGGGACACTTAACCCTAGAAAACGTGGCCAAAATCTGATCCATACACTTGGCCATAAAGTAAAAAGCAAAAGCAAAAGGGAACAAAGACCATCCAACGGTCATAATAACTTGGGAACCGGAAGAAGTTATGAAAGTAAATTTCAAGAAGTGGTTCAAGAGGGAAGTTCCTGGGAAAGAGAGCAAAGATTCGAGGACGAATCGTCCTTAAGTAGGGGAGAAATCTAACGACCGGCTCCCTCGGTACTGACGGTACGTGAGATGGTACGTACGCGGTAAGTGAGATGGTACGTACGCGACACTTAAGATGGTACGTATGCGGTACGTAAGATGGTACGTACGCGGTACGCGAGATGGTATGTACGCAGTACGTGAGATGGTACGTACGCGGTACGTGAGATGCTACGTACGCGGTACGTGAAATGATACGTACGCGGTACGTAAGATGGTACCTACGCGGTACAAGAGCGGTATGGCAACCAGTGCCGAGAGCAGTACGGCAATCTGTGCCGAGAAGTGCCGAGAGCGGTACGGCAATCTGTGCCGAGAAGTGCCGATAGCGGTACGACAACCAGTGCCGAGAAGTGCCGAGAGCAGTATGGCAATCTGTGACGAAAAGTGCCGAGAGCGGTACGGCAATCTGTGCCGAGAAGTGCCGATAGCGGAACGGTAATCTGTGCTGATAGAGAACGAAAGTGGTACAAACCTCTGGACGAGAATAAGACGAATCATGGTCTGAAAAGGACGATGGCCATGAATCGAAAGTCGATGGGACTTGGAGAGAATGGAGAGTTCGAGACTACTGAAGAAGTGAACAGATGTTTGAACTGAAGAAAAGGAAGTCCTTGGCTTACCTTGTAGATGATGTAGGCATGCAAGTTTCTGGATGAAAATGGGAAGATTTCGGTATTAAGTCTAAGTGACAGTCCGAGGGATAGTGGGAGTGAAAGTCCTAGTGATGGTGATAGTGATAGTGAGAGTGATAGTGAAGTAGGACTATCCGGAAATGGTCGCATCGGTGAACGATGGATCGGGCCGATGGACGAGGATGGATCAATTAGATTATGGGCCAATGGGTGGCCCGGGGACTTGAGAATCTTGCGAAGATTTAAGCCGACTCACGGGAAAGGAAACCCGAGAGAAATGGAAACTCGCGGAAAAGGCAAAATTGGTCGGATAAGGATAGATGCAAAAAATATGGAAGTTGGTGAACGATAGGGTTTATCGTTTTGGGGCAACTCAAGGCGGTTTAGTCGATCCTATATAAAGGATGGAACCCTTAGAGAAATTCTCTAGCATTCGCATAAGACCTTTTGAGCCGCCGCAAGAGAAAGAGAGAGAGAAAAGAGTTTCCATCGAGCTTGGCCGAGTTTTCCATAAGTCTAGATCGAGAGAAGTACGGTAAGTCTTCTTCCACCTTGATCCGTCGATAGTATATGGTTCATACATCGGTTGTTAACGATGTAGATATCTCAGTGTAGAGGCGGGGATCAGAATTGGGCATAGGAACCGAGAGTTTAACACCGTACGTCAAAACCGAAGGTGAGTGCGTGACTATGGCCGAGTTCTATGGTCGATCTCTTGACCGATGGTTATTTAGTCTTGATTACTTGCTTGTCTTGTTAATGTTTTTATTGCAATAATTCGGAAATTGGTCTAAACGATTTGGATTGCTATCCCATGGTTCTTTGACATGCATGACTTGATTAAACTAACCTATGTTGGATTGAGATTATTAAACTGAGCCTAGTGAGACGGGATGACCGCTCCACTAAGCAAACTTGTTTGCTTACGCCTATTTTTATGGACGCAGGAAAAGAAAGATCTGATGTTGAGGATTATAGTGGCTGACCAGCTTATGTGATGGAGGCAAAGGAGGAAGAGGATGGTTGGCTTGGTTAGTTTTAATTATAGCTTGATATTTTATGGGTTGTACTTTTATCATGCATGGTTGTTAAGGATAATTGAACCTTTAAATTAATGAATTCGTATTTTTAAGTTATTTGACCTGTTATACATATCCGCTGTTGCAAATTGTTAAACAAACAAGTAGAAAATTAATAGGCCCTAGAAAATTTTTTATCGGCCTGTACGGCCATGTATGGGATTTTAGGGTCGGGGTCTTACATATACCCTCTCCGGCAGACGCACCACGGCGACTTGCTTCATATCAGTTGCATCAACTACGACAAACTCCGACTCGTTTCTTTCTTCAGTCCCTCACAAACCCCAATACATAACCTTCGTCCTCTCCATCTTTTTCTCAATATTTTCTATAGCTATAAAAACTATAAACTGTAGTGTATGGAATTGTCCGACCAATCATAAAATCACAAGGCTTTTCTAATAAAATATAAAGCAGATCCATAACCAAATTTCCCAAAGTTAGTGGAGGAAAAAGGTTAAAGTTTTAGATAATTTTCTGAGAAATTTTGCAATTATGCTGACCTATCGAAATCATAGGATCAGAGTTTTGTATATAAGCTATCATGACTATACAAAAATATGCATCTTCTTAAATTTGATTATTATTATTGATGTTTATTTTTAAAACTAATTAATTATAATCTACTCGTGTCGACAAAAAAATAGAATAAAAATATAATACTAATTATAATCTACTCGTTTGTATTAGTATTGTTATCGCTATATGACTATCCAAACTTAAACATGCATTTTATATATGTTCTGATTCAAAGAGTTTCAGTTTCAGTTTTTGCCTTTAATTTTGATGTCTTTTTCTAAGAATTTTGATAGTTGTTGTTCTTTCTAAGAAAGGAATATTGATGCCGGCTTTATTAAAAAAAAGGTTTTGATTCTTACCAATGCTGAGAAACTTTTTGTTTAACTTTCCAATAGAAATTCATAAGTGAAAAAAAAAAGTAATTGTAGACTTGTAGTAGTCTATGCAGAATTATCAACATTAATCAAATGTCTCATTTACTAAAACAAGTCTCATTTTATTTGAATACATGATGCTTATTCATATGAATTTTCAATTTTCAAATATTTGTTTCATGTACTTTTTCAGAATTTTGTTTGAGTTATCCGATTTTAAATTGGATGATCCGAGCGACCTCTTTCATTTATTGATGTATAATTAGTTTGAAGAGGCAAATCGATTTTCGGAGAGCCAGTTTATCGTATATTATGATATAGTTAATTTTTTTTTGTTTTATCCGCGAAATTCAGATCATATTGATATAAAATATAATAGAATTAAATGAAACAAAAATTACTGAATAAAAAAATTATTAGCGGTTTAATAAATTCTGAGAGCTAAAAACGAAAATAGATTATATCATTGTGTGACACCAAACAAACAGTTCTTCTAATCTTTGGCATATAAAATTTGAAAGAAAACGAAAAGTATATAAAACGTTGTACAAAGTCCACAGTTTTTTGCCATTTTACCATATATAAAATAACAAAAGAAGAAAAAGATAAAACATTGTTGATTCCACAAAATAAATTTGGTAGGGGAAAAGACCAAAGTTTTTTTTTATAAAAAAATGGTCATTTTCATGCTGCTTTATCTCGATGTCCAGAGATTGTGTGTTCAGATCAAAACCCCTATCCAATCCTGAGTTTGTGTCGTGACCTCCTGAGTGAGTTAACAAAATATGAATTTCGGCAAGACACAATCGTAAACCTAAAACAAAGACAATATTGAGCAGAAGAATCGCTCTCATCACTTTGTTTTTTTTTATAAGTTTCGTCACTATATATCATTAATTTCATCACCCGGCGGCTTCCTGACAAATAAAAAAAAATAGACCAGATTGGAACAAAATATTGAAAAATAAACCAATAATATGGAGCTAAGAAATGTTAATGAAGATTAAACTTCAATGTGCTGGTTTTTTATTTTATTTTTTTTATCTATTGTTAGATTATTTATACATGTAGCATATGGTTTAGGATTATGTTTGTGAGTAGAAAATCGTGAGCAAACTTTAAGTTTAGAAAATATAGTAATTTGAATATTTAATATTTATTGCATAAATAAATTACAGAAAACATAAGGCTTATTATCTAGATTTGGTACAAATAATTGTTGGAATGAACATAATTTGGTCCGATTGTTTTGGAAAGTCGCGAGCGATTAGGGGGAATAATTGTTAACAAAAAAAAGGAAACGTTACATTAATGTAATGATAATTTCGTAAATATGTTCTAACTCCAAGCCATGTGACTTGTATCGTAGAGTGTAAAAAGCCTGATTGGCCAAGCTTTGTTTAGTGTTTCTGTATCTTCTTTCAACCGCCATTATATAAATCAGAGGAAAAGTAAGAGGAGAGGTTTTGATTGCAAAACCCAAACAATGAGGACGAAGACGAGGATCTCTAATCTTCATGATGATTTGGTAAATGAAATTTTCATTAGGGTTCCTTTGACATCAATGAGAGCTGTTCGACTAACCTGCAAAAAGTGGAACGATCTAACCAAGTGTCAGAACTTTGCGAAGATGCACATCGGTAAAGCCTTAGCCGCAGCAAAGGAAGCTGACTCTCAGATGATCGTGAGCAGTAGTTCTTCTACTCTTGACTTGATGAGCATTGTCATCAACAGATATCCATCTATAAAGCATAAAGGCAAAATTACTTGCCTTGACGAACAAGTAATTATGTCTGACTTCTTTCACTGCGAGGGTTTAATGCTATGCATATTGAAAGGTGATTCTAAGTGTGTGGTTTGTAATCCGTATTTGGGGCAATCAAGGTGGATCGAGTTTAGATTTTATCATCACCCATATATAATATGGGACAGATTCTTTTACGCTCTTGGATATTTCGATAAGAAGAGCCAATCTTGCCGTAGGCACAAGCTCTTGAGGTTTACAGATAGTTACCACCAGTATGATCCCGAAGAGCAGTTTTTTTGGTATGAGATTTATGATTTTGACTCTGGTTTATGGACGACTCTTGATGTCACTCCATATTGGCGTATATCGTTTGGTAACCGTGGCGTTTCTCTCAAGGGAAACACTTACTAGTGTACTGCTAAAAGGAACGACGAGAATTTTGAAGAAGTCATGGTCGATTGCATAATCTGTTTCGATTTTACGAGTGAGAGTTTTGGCCCGCTCTTGCCTCTGCCTGTTATTGGTGGGCATTATGACGTTACCACTTTATCTTGTGTTAGAGAAGAGAAGTGTTGCTTCTATAACCCCAAGAATCTTAGATCTACGATGATTACTCTCTCTCTCTCGATCTCTCGTTTGTGAATGTTTGAACAGAAAGCGTAAACGACACAGAGAATTTTATGAGTTCGAATTCTTAGGTAGGATCCTACGTCTCGCTGGAGATTATCCGGAATCCACTAGAACAAAGATGCTCAAGCTCGAGCCTTCTCTCTCTACAAGTGTTTCTTCTTCTCTCTTTCTTTCTCTCACTAGGATCTAACAAACTCTCTAATGAATACAATGAATGATATATCAAGAGGATAGAAACAAAGGAGAAGAGAGACGATTAACTTCCGTTAGTCGTAGACGGCTTCAATCAAACCACGTGTCACAATCTGAACCGTCTTTATTCAGCAAGCTGAAACCTTCTGAACCCAACAGAGTCTTTCCCTTACTTAGTATAAATGTCATAATCCCACAAAACCTCCCCTTGACATTTATACGACTTGTTCTAGCTTTCTTCTGGATTCCTACTCCGGTACCTGAACACACTCGTTCACCTTCCTCAGGTAAAACCCACCTGACTTCATATCTCCTAAGTAAACCCACTCAGCTGTTACAGGAGCTTCAGCTCCAAACTAATTCTTAGTAATCCTGAGTAGTTCCAAAGCTTCTTGGAACTTACCCACGGGCAATACCTTAGTGAAAATGTCCGCTGGATTGTATTCCATTGCAATCTTCACCACTTGTACTACTCTGTTACCAATCAACTCCCTGATAAAGTGATACTTCACGTCTATGTGCTTGGTTCTATCGTGATACATGGCATTCTTCGCCATAGCTATGGCACTCTGAGACTCACAATGGATCTTCACTGATCCTTGATCATAACCAAGCTCATTCATAAGTCCCTTGAGCAAAACCACTTCTTTCACAGCTTCTGCCAAGGCCATGTACTCAGCTTCTGTAGACGACAATGACACTACCTTCTGCAAAGACGACCTCCAGCTAATGGTGTTACCTCCCAGAGTAAACACCATTCCAGTAACATACCTTCTCCTGTCCTTATCCGTAGCTTGATCCAAGTCACAAAACCCTTGCAGTATAAACTCTCCTTCCTTTCTATAACACAATTTCCTTTCCAGAGCTCCACGAATATATCTCAAAATCCACTTTACTGCCAACCAATGATCCTTCAAAGGTTTACTCATAAACCTACATACCAAACAAACTGCATAAGCCAAATCCAGTCGAGTCCCAATCATTGAGTACAACAAACCCCTACTGCACTCTGATAAGGAACTTTCCTCATTGCATCTACTTGCTCCAAGTACTCTTCCTCTATAGCTGCTTTCAATTTGAAGTGTGATCCCAGAGGCGTATCCACACAATTTGCTTGGTTCATTCTGTAGTTACCCAAAACTCTTGACAGATACCCTGCTTGCGAAATGTGAAGTGTGCCTCTCTATCTATTCCTCATGATTTCCATTCCCAGTATCTTCTTAGCATCTCCCAAATCCTTCATTTCAAACTCATAACCCAAAAGAGCCTTAACCTTGCCAACTTGTTCCTTGTCCTTTGAAGCTATGAGTATATCATCCACGTACAGTAATAGATAGATATACTCACCACTTGACAGCTTCCTGAAGTAGATACAACAGTCGTGTTTGCTCCTTTCATACCCATTGCTCTGCATAAACTCATCAAACATGTTGTTCCACTGCCTTGGAGATTGCTTCAAGCCATACAATGATCTCTTCAGGAGACACACCTTCTCTGGATACTTGCTATCAACATAACCCTCTGGCTGTTCCATATAAATGGTTTCCTCCAAGTCACCATGTAAAAATGTTGTCTTTACGTCCATTTGTTGAAGCTCCATATCAAAGTGTACCACCTTCGAAAGAACAAACCTTATCGATATGTGCTTAACAACCGGTGAAAAAGTCTTTTGTAGTCTATGCCCACCTTCTGTGAATACCCTTTCGCCACCAATCTCGCTTTAAACCTGGGACCTTCGACTCCTACGATTCCTGCTTTACGCTTGAAAACCCATTTACAACCTATCGGCTTCTGTGTCTCAACTCTGTCAACTAATACCCACGTATTATTCTTTAAAAGTGACTGCATCTCTTCATCTGAAGCCTCCAACCATTTATCGCTATCTGGATATTGACCGCATCTTGGAAAGACCTTGGTTCAGTGATCCCACCTTCCTCAGTAACCATATAAGCACAGCCTGTTGCCTCATTTAAAACCTGATCCAGAATCTCCTCGCTAGTTTCATAATCTTGTAGTCTTTCCGGTGGTTTGGTCTGTCTTCTCACACAATCTCTCGCCAGTTGATAATTGTCTGTCACACCTTGACCACGACTAACCGGCTCATCTACCTCCCCTTGAACCATCGAGCCTTTGTCCCTGTTATTACCTGCACATTCAAAACTAGACACCTTGTTAGTATCAAACAAAGTTTCAGAGACCATACCTGGTAGTACCTCTGACATGAAATCCTTGTATAGAACGTCTTCTCTGAAAACCACATTACGACTGATAACACATTTCTCTTCTTCGAGAAGCCACACTCTAAACCCTTTTACTCCCTCAGGATATCCCGTAAACACCCCTTTCTTAGCTCGAGGATCTAACTTGCCATCAGTGGAATGAACATAGGCAACACACTCGAACCTTCTCAGACCAGAGTAGCTTACAGGTGATGAAGACCACAATTCTTCAAGAGTCTGAGAGCAAATAGCTGTTGATGGTGATCTGTTGATCAGATACACCGCAGTTGAGGCTGCTTCTGCCCAAAACTTCTTTTCCAACCCACTCTCACTAAGCATACTCCTAACCTTGTTCATGATGGTTCGATTAAGCCTCTCAGCAACCCCATTCTGTTGGGGTGTGTAAGTGCATGTCCTGTGTCGAACTATTCCTTCCTTTTTACAGAACTCATCAAATTTATGGTTGCAGTACTCTAACCCATTATCCGTCCTTAGTCGCTTTATTTTCCTTTCACTCTGAACTTCAACCATCTTTTTCCATTCAACAAACTTGTTGAAAGCCTCGTCTTTGGTCCTCAGGAAATAGACCAAAACCTTTCACGACCAGTCATCAGTGAAGCTAATAAAATATTGACTTCTGCCTAAACTAAAAGGTACACTCAGTGACCCCCAGAGATCTGAATGAATATATTCCAGCTTCTCCTTGGTAACGTGATGTGCAGCACCAAAGCTTGATTTATGTGTTTTGCCTACAACACAGTCTTCGCAAAACCTGATCTCTGACATCTTGTCACTTCCGAAACAGCCCTTCTTAGCCAGTACCTCCAGAGCCTGTTGACCAATATGACCCATCCTGCTGTGCCATAACTGAGTTCGGTCCAAACCATCTGTCATTACCATTAACGCTTCTGACTGCCTTGCACGCCCTTGAAGAATATAAATAGATGACCTTCTATGTCCTCTCATAACTACTGTAGAACCTTTTACTACCTGTAAAACGCCATTTCCTCCTAAAAATTCACATCCCTTAGCTTCTAAGCTACCCATGGATATTAAGTTCCTCGTAATATCCGGCATATACCTGACCTCTCGCAACACAAACCCTGAGCCGTCTGCATTGTCAAACCTAACACTGCCAATTCCTTTTATCTCTGCGTAGGAATTGTTCGCCATCCTTACTCTTCCAGAACTCATCTCCCTAAATTCTGTCAAGTAATCCCTCCTCGAGGTCATATGAAACGAACACCCTGTATCCATTATCCACTCATCCTGATCCGACTTATCCTCACTAATGTTAACTTCTGATGCCACCAGACCCAACGGTTCTTGATCATCATCCTTGACCAGAGCAGTCTCCCCCCTCTCGCTTGATTGAGACTGATTCTTGTTCCTCTCAAGCCACTTATAACATTGTCTCTTAAAGTGCCCTTCCTTCCCACAAATCCAGCAAATCTTCTTTCCATCTCTAGACTCAAATCTTGATCCACCACTGTTACTCTGACATGTCTGACTTATCGAGCGTCTTGTGAAATTCTTTCCTCGAACATATAAGCCTTCACCAGCTTGACTAGACAAACCAGATTCATCACGCAACTCTAACTCCTTAGACTTGGCAGCACTGATGACATCCTCCATCTTTATCCCGTCTCATCCATACTTCAGCGTCTCCTTCAACATATCATACTTCTCTGGAAGAGAACTCAAGATCAAAATCGCATGTACCTCATCCGGAACCTGGATTTGAAGATTATTCAGATCTGATATCATCTTCAAGAATTCGTCTATGTTCTCATCCAACGACTTTGAATCCTGCATCCGGTAGTTGTAAACCTTAAGCTGAAGGTAAACGCGATTGGGTAAAGATTTCACCAAATACAGACGCTCAAGCATAGACCATGCTTTCGCTGCTGTTGTACACTTGCTGATCTTCCTCAACACCTTATCTCCCACATTAAGAAAGATAATATCCATCGCCTTCTCGCTACGACTAACTCTCGCCTCTTCATCTTCGATCCGCTTCTTCTTTACCGCTGGATCCGCTTCGTCTTCCTTGAGCCCTGGAGCTACATCCTCTAGCTCCGTCAAGACATCTTTCAAGCCTAGGATCCTTAGATGAGCAAACATTCGTGTCTTCCACAAAGAGAAATCGCCAGATCCATCGAACACAGAGATCTTGAGCTTCGTATTCGCCATGCTTCAATTAGATCTAGAACAAATACTCCAGGCGCCAAGCTCTGATACCAATTGTTGCTTCTATAACCTCAAAAATCTTAGATCTATGATGATTACTCTCTCTCTCTCTCTCTCTCGTTTGTGAATGTTTGAACAGAAAGCGTAAACGACACAGAGAATTTTATGAGTTCGGATCCTTAGGTAGGATCCTACGTCTCGCCGGAGATTATCCCGCATCCACTAGAACAAAGATGCTCAAGCTCGAGCCTTCTCTCTCTACAAGTGTTTCTTCTTCTCTCTTTCTTTCTCTCACTAGGATCTAACAAACTCTCTAATGAATACAATGAATGATATATCAAAAGGATAGAAACAAAGGAGAAGAGAGACGATTGACTTCCGTTAGTCGTAGACGGCTTCAATCAAACCAAATGTCACAATCTGAACCGTCTTTATTCAGCAAGCTGAAACCTTCTGAACCCAACAGAGTCTTTCCCTTACTTAGTATAAATGTCATAAGCCCACAAGAAGCTTGCGCTTTTACTTCAGCAATGTGATTCAATGCTACTTGATTTTTGGATTACTACTAAGATTGAGACTGAAGAGGTGCTGTGGAGCAAGTTCTTGAGAGTCGAAACTGCTGGATTTAATAAACATATTCCATTTATAAATGGAAGCTTCTTCATTGACGAGGAGAAGAAACTCACCTTTGGTTCTCCTGAAGATAAGCTCCACAGTGTTATTGTCATTGGAGAGGCTAATTACCGTAGGGTATTGGATTACGGGCGAAATTTTGGTAACAAAGATGGTTGGCTACATTTGTGTTCTTATGTTCCAAGTTCAGTGCAAATCAAGCAACCTGCAGAAGGGGAAGGGAAAATACAAAGCGATTCGGAAAAGCGTCGATATGATGAAAACATGTCGAGACTTGTCTCACTTGGATATTATAACCAATATTATATGCTGGAGGAAGGAGGCAAAAGGAGAAAACGAGATATGATTGAAACTTACAATGCCTATTGTGTATGTCTTCTCTTTGATTAAAACTATTGTGTGATCAAGCTTTTTATTAAAAACTAATTTTTGATTGATTCTAATTTTTATTTTATCAACAACAAGTCTTGCTTTGCAAAAAACATGTTCCCTCTCATTGACGAAAGCTATGTCAACAACAAGTCAAGTTCTTTGAAGATAGATACTGATTAAAACTGAATTTACAATGCCTAACGTATGTCTTTCATTTACTCATTCTTTTCTTTGATCAAAGATTACTCTATTATAAGATTTTTATAAACAAAACAGTTACATTAATTTTCTCATATGGTACATCAAAATAGATATATTGGCTGCGATTGTTTTAAGGGAAGCATAAATAAAACCATAAAATTTGGGATTTACAGAGCTGATTGATTGCACAATTAGTAGTCACATATCTGAAGAATCTAGCAAACAGAACCAAAGGAAACCGAAGAGGAAGGAGAAATAAAGGGATCTTAGTCTTAGCTTGTCTTGGTCTTTTGGTTTGTGTCTTAGGCCTTTTCAGATTCTTTATCTCTACTAATGTGATCAATAAAATTCTCTTACAAGGAACATCGTTTACATGAGAGATGGACGAGTACAAAAAAAATGTATGAATTGTTGTAGCACATAGGAAATACATGAAAAGAGTACAAGTAAGACAATGGTGCCAAGTTTTAGATCTAAATCTCACAGAATCAGAGAAGAACCCCAACATGTCTTTCCTTTTTTCTATACACACATTACACGAAAAAAAAACAGTTGTGGAAACGAAATTATATGTTGCATCGGTCATACCCTGAGAACCAAGAGGGTTCCGCGAGCTTTGACAACTCTTCGTCTTTCTTGTAATATGGCTCGAATTCTTCTCTCCATTGGTGATCACCAGAACTTGGTGATGGCTCCATCGGTTCATCATATTTGGCCATAGCATCGCCATTAAAAGAAGCTTGCAATGATTCCACGGGATTCTGTGGCTCTGCAATGTGTTGTTGGTTAATAGTGCTGATTTCGGTTTCGTATTTCCTCTTTAGTTTGTCCATCCTTTTATATGCTTCTGTTGCTTCATACTCTGCATCCATTGCCCGTTTCTGCGAATAAACAAGCCATAATGGTTAAAGTAAAGAGTAATGTGATGAGATTAATAACTGAAAAATGGCAGATGAGGGTGAGATTCTAGAAAAATAGTTTTATAATGTACCTGTGCAAGTGTCAATCCTTCTTCAGCTTCTTTAAGTCGAACAAGTAGCTCTCCTGCTGCTTGAACAGCTTCAGCTGTATCTCTTAATTGTGATTGGAGACTCTTGTTCTCATCCCTGAAGTATTGTGCCTCCTTCTCTCTTTGCACCTTCAAAGCTGAAATTTCTGCTGCAAGTGCGTTTATGAATCTAGACTCAACTCCCTTAACTCCTGCTCTGGCTGCCGCCTTTTTGACATCATCTATTCCTTCTCGGATCCTCCTATGCCTTGCAAGCAATTGGATATGCTTCTCTTCCAGGTCTGCATATTGTTCAATCATCCGTGCATGACCCTGCATCGCCATCTGCATTGCTTCCGTCAACTCCTCTGCACATCTTTTCTCGGTATCCAGTTCACGTTTCTGCTTTTCCATTAGCAACCTATTGGTATCAAGCTCAGTTCTTAATTCCTCAGCAAGAGAGATCCAGTTGCTCTCTGTTTCATTCCAACGAAGTCTTTCATGTTCTAGTGTCTTCTCAGGACTCTCATCTACTGACTCAGGAATGGTATTAAGTGGTGGAGCCTGATTAGGGTCACAAGCGTAACTTAGCTTAAGCAGGGAAGCTCTTTTCCGAGCTGATGTAAGAGTAGGGTCAATGTAACATTGTAGCTGCGCCTTTAAATCGTAAATCTCTTCTAATAATACTTCCCTTTCTCCCATGTCACCATAGAAGTTCTTGAAACTTTCGAGCTCTTCTTGCACTCGTTTCAACTCAATCCTCGTCTGCAATACTTCAGGGTGGTTCTCATACATGTCCTTCAGAAGCTGCAGCATTATATGTAAGAAAACATTTCTCCATTGATTCAATAATATTCTAAATAATGGAACACAAAAATTTACCTTATGCTCATGCATGAGAGATGCAAATTCTTCATCCAGGAAATCATCTTTAGATAACACGCCATCCATGAGGCTTTCAAGGCGAGCAATCTTGTCCTCCCTTGTTTGTCCTATTATGGCATTGCACTCTCTCTCATGCTTGTACTGTTGCACCTGTTTTCCAGAGACAATTAGAGATGTTTCCTATATACGTCGAAAGTAGAGAAGCTAACCAACAGAACAGAAGCAAGGATCATACCAGCCGATTAAGCTGTGATATTTCAGAGGCTTGCTTAGTGCAGAACTCTTCCATAGCCATTTCTCGTCTGATAGACCCTGCTAGCACCTTTTCCACTGCCTGTAAGGTGCAGAAAACTCCTATCATATTATTACACTATACAAATGCGGAAAGAAATGCTTTAAATGAAAGCCACAATTCTTACTTTAGGAACTTGGAAATTGGACTTTTCTGAATCTTCTGAGTTGTCAATAGGAACTAACTGAAGATTAGAAGTGTCACTTATATCTTGGGCCTCACATTCTGCGCTGCATTTACATTTACTGCACAGTGCTTCTTTGGGGTTCTCTTCCACTATTATATCAGCTTCGGGATAAGTCTGCACACCTACATCAGTCTTACTTAAAACGGTTGAAGGCTTGCATGCTAGAGCTTTGTGGGACAATCTGAATGTTGACCGTCTATGAGCTGTACTCTGGCGATAAGAGTCAAGAAGTTTCATGCCTCTGTGGAGGCTAGCTGCCAATTGCCTAGTTGGCACAGGAAAAGCTTCATTTTTCTTTGCAGACAAAGCACTATATAGGTTTAACATCTCTGTGGACATAGCCGGAGAAGGTTCCACAACTTCTGTAGTCGACTGGTTCGCTCTCTCAATATCCTTTTGGGATGCGGTGGACATTGACGTTGTCCTCAAGCTTTTCCTGCTATTTCTAATCTTAGGAGAAACGCTCTCAGTGGGAGGTATTAGTACAGGAGAAGCACTAACTGGATTAATGCTAAGGCAAGGCGACACAGGATTTACTGTGACCTGTTCTGTATCATTTGATGTATCAGCTACTGATACAATTGCGGAAACATCAGCTTCGAGAACCAAGTCTTGGCATAATGGAATGTTGTCCGCCTTGCTTGGTGAATTTCCCTCGTTTGTGTCGCTAATACAAGAGTGAAGAGAATTGGTTATGGAAGCAGGCTGTGCATTCGAACCATCATCCATAGTTTGCACGGGTGCTTTGATCTGATCTGTTGTGATGCTAGTTTCTGCCACAGTTAACGCATTCTCAGTCTCTGACCCACTGTTTTCAGTTTGGCAACACGCGTCCTCCATGTTAACATCTGTATCTTCAGGAAAATTCTTTCCAGTGGATTGGACATCAGATGATTTAAGGTGGGTGTTACTGTAAGATTCATCCTTTAGGGCCAATGATGAAACTATTTTCTCTAC
>NC_025685.1:12098079-12147780 GCF_000633955.1 Camelina sativa | reverse complement strand
GATTGGACATCAGATGATTTAAGGTGGGAGTTACTGTAAGATTCATCCTTTAGGGCCAATGATGAAACTATTTTCTCTACTCTGCTCATGTCCTGATTGTTTTCCTCGGTAGGTGGCGATAAACCCATTTGAGTACAAAGCCTTTCAACAGCCTCCTCATCAATTTCCATCTCAGTATCCCCATCATCATCTCCATTTGGTAATGACTTGGGATGGCCCAGGCCAAAGCTTCTTAACAAACTCAGACTTCTACGCGCATTCCAGGACGTGGTGTAAGATGCATTTGGGTTAGTTGGGTTGTTATTATTATCCTTCACCCTTTGCAGTTCATCCTGTGCGGTTTACATTAAATATTACATTAGTTGGGTTGTATCTATGTTTTATGAGATAAGCAAAAGAATGCATACCCTCAGCTGGCGTATCACTTCCCGCAAGAAATTTACATCATCCTGCATTACTTCATTGACAACAGCCTTGTTCAGTATCGCTTTTGCACGCTGAGCAAATCTTAAGGTACTGAAGGTTTCACTTCTACAACTGCAATATGTGATGCCATTTTTTTCAGAAAAAATGGAGGATAAAATAATTTCTGGAACACATATTTTTTACGTGATACTCGTATGGGTTCTTGATTTACCTTTGCGAGGGAGAAACTGCACAAACCATAGCTAACTTCGCGTTCCCACCAAGAGACTCTTGCAATAGAAATGTCAACCTGGAATCTCGGTAGGGTATATGCCTCTGCTTCCCTGTTTGTGAAATTTCTGCGAGAATGTTGATCAAGTTCCTGCATGTAATTAAAAACTGTGTGGGTTACATTGATCTTAGTTTCAGACTGTACAGAATAACATCTGAAAAATGTCAAGGTAAAAGATCTGGCATAGATAGAAGTCAGAAATTACAACCATCATTTTCAAATTGTGTTCATATCAATAAAATCCAGATTCAAATGCATACTCTCGAGAGAAAGGAAACAAATGCAGGATTGACTGGTAAAGAAAATTAATAAGCAGCTATGTATATGGATTATTCTGATCTTACCCAAGTTGAGAAAGTGATCGATTTATATTCCCAGCTTCCTTTAAACGATCACCTGCTGCACCGGTTAACTTTTGCCTTTCTGAACCAGCCAGATCAACAAGATTTATTCTACTTGTTTTGAAGCTGCTTAGACCATCTGCAACACTCTGTTACATATTACATTAAAATACAGTTAGATATAGATTGACATTAACCCATAATAAAATTAACTAAATAATTGCTAAACTAACAAGCATCTGAGCATCATAGCCTAGTTTTAAAACCTTGCAGTTACCAAATAATATGACCAATGTAATAAAGAAGAACAGCCCACCTTGCAGTGGGACTCGACAACACAAGTAAATACACAATGTGACCTTGAACTCTCTGCATTTACACTTGTAGCCCCAGTCCTTCTGTTTGCCAAGCCCTGCGACAGTTTAAGACTCCAGCATTATTATTGAAGATAATCATTTCAAAAGCACGCAACAAAATAGTTCAGATTGTCTACACTGCAAGACTTTGACACACTTTGGCAGAATACACAGTATTGCAGTTCCTGTAGTGTAGACAATTTTTCTTTATAACAAACCAAAGTTATGCATCCCATCTTTTAAAAGTTTAGGAGAAATACAACTGATATCACACCTAGGAAACACAAGTGTGTACGTTTTTATCAATTACTCTAGAAATCTTTCAAAGTAGAAGGGGATTAATTACCCAAGAGGAACATGAAATGAAATGATATAACAAACCTTAACCAGAAGCTTTGACAAATCCTTCAAGTTTTTCACGTATTCCTCAGTCAGATTTTCAACATAAACACCGGACTTGACATCTTCTCTAATCTGGTGCAATATTAATAAAAGAAAAAAAAAGATGAATCCAGGTTCTTTTTCTTTACAAAATGAAACAAGTTGAAGTTGCAAGCTCCTGTTACCATCAGGTTTTTTTGGCTCGGATCCAAAAGATCTGTTATTTGCTCGTTATATATCTGCCATAAAAAAATGGGAAAGGGACCCATGTCTATCAAGCTTTGAGAAATAAAAACATCATAAGCAGAAAATCTATAGTAGAATACACTCATCAAACCTCGAGAAACGAACAGCGGCATTGGTAATTGAGCTGCCTTTCAGCGTGCTTTGCTTGCTCCTGCAAACAAAAGAAATCAAGTTTTGAATGTGCTGCCTCTTTAGCAAAATGAAACGAAGTGAATGTAAACAACACCAAGGCATCATATCATCACCTCACTGATACGGGAGAAGAGCAACTCAAAGACACGTGGTGTCAATCCTCTTTGGTCACCACTAAGATGCTCTTCCAACAATCCATTTGCAGGACCCCACATGGTATACGTTTTCCCACTTCCAGTCTGAACAAATCAAATGTTAGAATTGCAATCAAACCTGGTTTAAAAAATTTCAATACAATCCCAAAGCAACACATTGAAAAAGGAAGGATGACTACCTGTCCGTAAGCAAAAACAGAACTGTTAAATCCAGCCAGACAGTTCTCTACAAGAGGGGCTCCCACAAGCTTAAAGATTTCATCCTGCAATGAACACAAGAAAATATACAAACATCTTAACCTATGTAAATCATGAGATAATTAACCCAATAATGAAAACTAAATACTTGCCTGAGTTGACTCCGGGTCAGCAATCGAGTCGAAAGTGAAAGTCTGTTCATTGATAGTGAGGGCATCGTTGGAGATCTTTTTAACTATCATCTCCTCTTCCTCACCTTTGCTTGGAGGCTTCATTCTGACTATAACCTACAAAGCGAGACAAGAGCTCTAGTTGAGTAGCTTTAAACACTACTAAGACAAATCGAACTAACGGTAACTAATAGCAATCAAGAAATTAGGGATTTTAGAATCTGGAACTTAATTTTTGACCAAACTCATCCAACAAATTAGGGTTTTTTTTTTCCAATTTCTGGGCAAGAAAATCAAAAATTCAAAAGAATCAAACAACCTTGACACCAGAGTCTGAAACCCCAGCCGCTACTCCGTTATCCACGGCAGCTTCAGCAATTAGCTTCCGTTTAAGAGGATTTGAAGACGGCGGACGCGGAGGCAAAGGACACTTAAGTTTCGCCGGAGAAGACCTATGGTCAGGCATCAACGAGTTCAGATCCGGTGGTGGAGCATTCTCTTTAGCAGATCTCATCTTCGTTCGAGACTTCGATTTCGTCAAGCTAGGGTTGGGCGATTGCGATTGCGACTCTCCCATATCCCTCAAGATAGCGTTTCTTGGCATCATAAAGTGCTTCATTCTCTCTGTGGATTAACCGATTCAAATCCCTAAAAAAGAGAGGGAAGAGCAAGATCTGCTTCTGCAACAAATCAGTGTTTCGGGCAAAGTAACGAGGAAGAAGGGAAGAGAGAGAGAGAGAGAGAGAGAGAGTTTGAGAGAGCCGTTAATGGCGAGAATTTGAATTTCTAGATCGGAGAACGCATTCACATGTTTGTTTATTATTCATCTATCTCCGTTGATCGTGAGATTAAAATCCAACGGATGAGATCAAGTTAGGCCCCATGATTTTGTTCGACCGTTTGCAGATATAATACTGAAATCTCACGTGGCACGTGGCTTTTAGATTGTGTTGGGTTGGGCTTATAAACGAAGCCCAATGACGGTCCATTTCAAAATTTTAAACCGACTTCAAAAATTCCTAATAAGCAACCCACACAATTTTCATTTGTCACGAGTTCCTTATTAGACGTTTGCAAATATGAAACATAAATCAAATAAAAATATTTAGTCATGTCACGCTCCATGAGAGGCTTGTCTTAGCATGTCCAAATTAAAGTATTTTAGTTTGGTGTTTAGACGGTCGAAATTCTCTTTATTATATGAAAAATTTGGGCTACAATTGATAATGACGAACTAGAAAATGACAAAAGAGAAAGAACTGACGAACTGCGAGTTCGTCGAATTGATACTTCGAGAACCTGTCCCTTGCCCGTACGCCGTACAATCACTTTGTAGGTTACTGTATCGGTTCATCCTCTAAAAAGACCAAAATAGCCCTTTTTGGCCTATTGATTTCTTTGGGTCTTTTCTGGGCCGGACCTATTGTAGGAATGAGATCCAGCCCTAACAGCGTATGACGGAATTATATTCGGTTGCTGCGTACTCAAACGAGTCATGTGGAGTTTGTAGGAAGGCTAATAATTGGGTCTACGGAGCTTATACATGCTGTCTCTTGGTCATAGTTATGCTGTTCATTCATTGTGTGCAACGAGGAATCAAGAGTTACTTAATTTTGCTAAGGTTTGGAACTTAAGAAAAGAGACAAATATACAAAGTTCAAAACTTAAATATATCAATTCATTTACAAAGAAAATTAAAATTATAAAATAAATAGGACTAAAATTACATAAATATTAAACATATATAACTATAGATTAAAAAAAGGTAATTTTGCTAAGTTTTGTAGTTACTTAAAAAAAAAAAGTTCAAAAGACAAACTTTTAAAATTATGATGAAACAAAAAAATTATAACAACTATTGAAACAAAAAATTGTGATGAAAAATGTGAACAGGTGAAAACACAACCCTAAAAATGTTAAGATAGTTACTTTTTATTTTTGTGATTTTAATTCGATCCTAATTCATAGGCTAATGATTTCAAGTAGGAAGTATTTTCGTTTTAAATCTTTTGGTACATCAATTTTTTTTTTTTTTGACACAGGTAAATTGGAATAAAAGATTCTTCATATATATATTTAAAAATATTTACCAAAAAATGAAAAAGACAGTCAAATGAAAAGATTATAAACACCAAAAAAAAGAAATAAATTTCATACACAATCTTAACGTGAATAATAAGTTAATTAATAACAGAGTGTTTATTCAGTTGCTATAAACAAAACAAAACAAAAAAAACGTTAAAGCTGAGATTTTTAAGTTTCTTTGGTCAAACAAACCAAAAGAAAAAACAGAGAGAAAGAACTCGAATCCTCTGATCTGATCTGAATTTACAACAATGGCGGAGACAGCAAACACAGATCTGGAAGGAATCGATGGAGTTCGTATGACATGGAACGTCTGGCCACGTTCTAAAGTCGAAGCAAGCAAATGCGTGATCCCACTCGCCGCTTCCATTTCTCCGATCCGGCGACATTCCGATATCCCTACCCTTCCTTACGCTCCTCTCCGTTGCCGAACCTGCTCCGCGGCGTTGAACGCTTACGCGCAAGTCGATTTCACAGCGAAGCTCTGGATCTGTCCCTTTTGCTTTCAGCGTAATCATTTCCCGCCTCATTACCATGTGATCTCTGAGACTAATCTCCCTGGTGAGCTTTATCCTCAGTATACTACTGTTGAATACACGCTTCCTCCTCCGCATGATCATAGGAATGGGGAGGTTCCGTCTCAGGCTGTGTTTATGTTTGTTCTTGATACTTGTATGATTGAAGAGGAGCTTGAATTTGCTAAATCTGCGGTTAAGCAGGCGATTGGATTGCTTCCTGAGAAGGCTTTGGTTGGGTTTGTGTCGTTTGGTACTCAGGCTCATGTACATGAGTTGGGATTCTCTGAGATGTCTAAAGTTTTCGTTTTTAGAGGGGATAAAGAGATTTCGAAAGATCAGGTTTTGGATCAGTTGGGGCTTGGAGCTTCTTCGAGGAGAGGAGGTCCTGTTTCTGGATATCATCCTAAAGGAGCTCAAAATGGTTCTGGTTTGAATAGATTCTTGTTGCCTGCCTCGGATTGCGAATTCACTCTCAACTCTGTTAGTAAAGTTTGTTTTTTGAAGTTATTTATCATTTAGCTAGTGTTGATTGTCAAGTTGGAACTTTTTCATCTGATTGTATGGATGATGTTTGGTATGTAGCTTTTGGATGAGCTACAAAGTGATCAGTGGCCTGTTCAGCCAGGTCATCGTTCCCAACGATGCACAGGTGTGGCATTGAGTGTAGCTGCAGGATTGCTTGGAGCTTGCTTGCCTGGAACTGGGGCTAGAATTGTAGCTTTGATTGGAGGTCCATGTACAGAAGGCCCTGGAACTGTAAGTGCCTGTTGACGATTGTTGGCACTGTGAGCATTCATCACACCATGTTTATGAAGCATGTCTTTTTAATTTCTTTCTAATCTCTTTTGTACAGATTGTCTCAAAAGATTTGTCGGATCCTGTGCGTTCTCACAAAGATGTAGATAAAGATGCCGCTCCTTACTATAAGAAGGCTGTCAAGTTTTATGAGAGCATCGCAAAGCAACTAGTCACTCAGGGTCATGTGCTAGACCTTTTTGCTTCTGCACTTGATCAGGTATTACTGTGACGTGATTATAAATCATTGGTGCACAATGCTCTGAATTAGTTCTTCAAGTTTCATTTTGCATTTTGTATCAGTTGCTTTTGCAATTTGTATCAGTTGCTTTTGCAATACTGTTTTGTATTTTTTGTAGCTGGAAATCTAGAAAATGGAATGCATCTTTTATTCTTGTGTCTGGAAGTGTGGTCTTGATAATGCAATGAGTTTTACTTAACTGTTTGTCAAACTTAACATGGTCAATAGGATATAAAAAAATGTGAATCCTCTCACTTGTCCTCAATTTTGTTAACTAGCCTGTGATATCAGTTTAACTAATCCTCTCAATTTCCTGTTTTTGATGATGTTTTTTCTCCATTGTGTTTCTTCCAATAGTTTCTATCTTTAGTCAACATAAGGCATTGCTTGTTGTATATTGTCATGCTCTCATTTCTGATAACTATAATTTGATATCTAATTATAATTGTTTCTGCTGTTGCATTTTGGATATAGTTAGGTTGGGGTTGCTGAGATGAAAGTTGCAGTTGAAAGAACTGGTGGCCTTGTTGTTCTGTCTGAAAGTTTTGGCCATTCCGTATTCAAAGATTCCTTCAAGCGGGTATTTGAAGATGGCGATCCGGCTCTTGGCCTTTGCTTTAAGTAAGTTTCTACTTTGCTGATGCATCACTCTCTTTGATCTATTATTACATGGTAGAGAAAATTTTGGCGATGCAATAACCTTTCTTGTTTATTGAGTATCATACGTTTCAAGCATGTATGTAAGAAATAAAACTATGTGCGTACTTAAATATAAACTGACCTTAAATCGTTTATATCTAGTGGGATGCTTGAGATCTGTTGTTCACAGGACATCAAAATTCAAGGGGCTATTGGGCCATGCTCATCATTAGAGAAGGTTAAACATGGAGTCCTTGAATATACCCTTCTTTCAAAAATGAATTGATAGTAATTTGTGAGATGAACAAAGCTATCTCTTCTCAACTAAATTGAAGTTTTCTTTTATTTGAATCCTTTCAGAAAGGTACTTGTGTTGCTGACACGGTTATAGGAGAGGGGAATACTTCTTCTTGGAGGTTGTGTGGCCTTGATAAAAGTACGTGTTTGACAGTATTTTTTGACATATCTTCAACCGGGTCAAATTCTCCAGGAGTTGCGAATCCACAGTTTTATTTGCAGTTTCTCACAAGGTACTTTGGGCAGTGGTTTAGTCTTGTATTTATCTGTTTTCTTATTTTTGTTTTAAGTCCGTGCCTTTCTGCATTACATTGTGGGCTTCATTGTCGAAAGTATCATGTTGTTTACTTGTTTGCAGTTACCAAAACTCTGAAGGCCAAACATTGCTCCGGGTTACTACTGTATGCAGACAGTGGAAAGACAGTGCTGTGAGTTCAGAGGTTTGTCCTGTTTTTGCTTTATTCATAAATTTATGACTTAAAGTTTCAATTGATAAGCAATTTGAATTTTTTCTTCATCATGACCTATTTTCTGAATCTATAGTAAAGGGTAGGCCAACTTTTTGGGGTTTTGCTCCATACAATTGAACTTTCTTGTACTCTTAGTATCACCGTTAGGACTAGAACATGCTTTGCATCTCACACTTTCTTTGACTGCAATTTTCAAATTAGTGCTATATAATTTACTACCACAGATTTTCATCAATTATTCTGTTACAGTTACTACTGATAGGCAGTAAGTCTTAGCTCTTGCATTCTTGTCAGTACTATTAGTCGTATATTTTGGCATTCCTTGTGGCTAATCAGAAACAATCCATCACTAATGTATCATCATAGATAATTTATATGGAATAATAAGCAAAGCTTCTGACAAACATTTTGATACACATACCAGCCTATCCATTTTCATTGTTTGTTTTTAGTTTCCATGAGATGAATTTTAGACATGGGCCCATGGTGTAGGATTATGCAAATAACCATCAAAAAATGCAATGCAGGATTTCTTATAGTCTAAAAGCTTCCTAGTGAGCTAACATTCTATTTTACCGATTGTTATGTATTTTTCAGGAACTTGTGCATGGGTTTGATCAAGAAACTGCTGCTGTGGTAATGGCTAGATTAGCTTCTTTGAAAATGGAGTCAGAGGTACGTCAGAGTAGACAGCGTCAGTTTGGTAGTTGCTTTGTTTTATTATTGTGCTGGCGTAACCTCTTAATGCTGGCAATGTTTTTAAATATGTGTCTTTCCTTGGGAAAATACTCACCAGGAAACCTAGGAGGTCAAATGTTCATCTATTTATACGAAAGACATTCAAAGTTTATTGTTCACACAGCTGTATAATTAATGTATAGTAATCTGAACTAGGAGGATCCAAATTGTTTCTTAGAAAATACTGCAGGGACTAGTTATCTAAGGCGCGCCTATCAGCAAGTCATGTCTGTTTATACATTTCATCATTTTTTGTTTCGCAGGAGGGATTTGATGCTACTCGGTGGTTAGATCGGAATCTGATTCGTCTTTGTTCAAAGTTTGGAGACTATAGAAAGGATGATCCAACCTCCTTCACGCTGAATCCCTATTTTTCGTTATTTCCTCAGTTTATATTTAATCTGCGGCGATCGCAGTTTGTTCAGGTACCACTGCTTTTACGTGTCATGGTTTGTGCTCATCATATCATTAGCTTAGTATCATGTTTTCTTTTGCGGGTTGTGATGATGGCAGGTATTTAACAATAGCCCTGATGAAACCGCATACTTCTGCATGTTGTTAAACCGGGAGAATATTTCGAATGCAACTGTCATGATCCAACCGTCGTTGACAATGTATTCATTCCATTCACCACCTCAACCAGCTTTGCTAGATGTGGCTTCCATTGCAGCCGATCGAATTCTTTTATTAGATGCATATTTTAGTGTTGTTGTCTTCCATGGAATGACTGTAGCACAATGGCGAAACATGGGTTATCATCATCAGTCTGAACACCAGGTACTTCTAACTAGCTGTGACAAATAGATTTTTTCATGATGCAGAACCATCTCATTGTGGTTGAATAACTTAATCTTCCAGTGACTGACTAGCTATTACGATTTTTGTGAGATAGGCTTTTGCTGAGNGGGTTGTGATGATGGCAGGTGTTTAACAATAGCCCTGATGAAACCGCATACTTCTGCATGTTGTTAAACCGGGAGAATATTTCGAATGCAACTGTCATGATCCAACCGTCGTTGACAATGTATTCATTCCATTCACCACCTCAACCAGCTTTGCTAGATGTGGCTTCCATTGCAGCCGATCGAATTCTTTTATTAGATGCATATTTTAGTGTTGTTGTCTTCCATGGAATGACTGTAGCACAATGGCGAAACATGGGTTATCATCATCAGTCTGAACACCAGGTACTTCTAACTAGCTGTGACAAATAGATTTTTTCATGATGCAGAACCATCTCATTGTGGTTGAATAACTTAATCTTCCAGTGACTGACTAGCTATTACGATTTTTGTGAGATAGGCTTTTGCTGAGTTATTGCAAGCTCCACAAGAGGATTCCCAGATGATAGTCCGGGAGCGTTTCCCTGTCCCAAGATTAGTTGTCTGTGATCAGCACGGCTCGCAGGTCATTTGTCTTTATCTATATGTCTTCAAGTAATTGTCAGATTCAATTTTGGTTTTTGCATCTCACTAGATTTGAATGGGAAAATGCAGGCGAGGTTTCTATTAGCTAAGCTGAATCCATCAGCGACATACAACAACGCAAACGAGATGTCAACAGGGTCAGATGTGATATTCACAGACGACGTGAGCCTTCGAGTCTTCTTTGAACATCTTCAGAAGCTCGCCGTGCAATCTTGAGTAGTCATTTGTTTTTCTTCTTTTTTTTTTGAACAAAGACTCTTTTTTTTTTTTCTAAACTCATCAACTAACATTGAAAACTTTTAATTTTTGTCTTTATTAAAAAATTGTCTTGTAATATTATGTTTTTGTTCAAGAACTTTGGTATTATTCCTGATTTAATACTAAGTTTTGTACCATGCATATCTGAATCCTAATCAAATTGCGAACCTCGTATAGGTTGGATTACAGGACATGTTGTTTATTATGATACAGTTGCGCGCGCTGGATTTCGCTTAGGATTGCGCTGCTATGAGTTATATTGGAAATAGAGCGCGTTATAGTTTGCAATTGCATGAACCAAATGATATCATGTATAATGTTGTGAGTTGTGAGTCTGTCACAAAACCAAATTCTATTGCCAGCTGTTAGTTTCTGTTGACAAACATTGTCAAACGCGAAATATGAAGAGATAGAAAAACACAATACCGTTTGCACAAGTTAATATTAAATTACTCACTAATCCATGTATATGTCGGATTTTGCCGCTGCCTTTGTGATTATACAACTTATCACTCAAATCAATTACAAGATTGCAACATATCAAAAAAAGATAAGACAAACTATGACAAGTTGATAACAAATCCGGCAGAAACCTTTGGCATACATTTTTGATGGTTTCATTATATACATAAGAAGTTAAGAACTAATTAAATTTCATCGACTAACCAAAATACAAAATACGCGTGAGTTTTTATCCTAGTGTTACAGTGTACTCATATTATACTTGGATTTTTGTTTACATGTTTTTTTTTTTTTTTTTATATAAATGGTGTAAAAGCAACTTAAATTTAAGTTAAACAGTGGACGCAGTGCCATGCCAGCCTTTCTAGGGGCTTAAGGCAAGTTTTAAAGTGTAATTATTTGCTTAAGGCAAGTTTTAAAGTGTAATTATTTTTAAATAATTAGGAAGAAGTATACTTGATAATGGAGAAATTCATTTTGTACGTGGAAGTCTGGAAGGGGATGGAGTATATATATATAGACAAACGGATGGAGTAAATACATATTATATATATATATATATTATATTATATATATTATTCATATTTAACTTACGTTTTGTTCATATTTTTCTTATGTTTTTCTTATTTTTTTTGCTACTTTTTCATTATTTAAATAACTATAACATTAAAAGTATAGTCACATTAAATTAGTTCAATAACTATAATATAATTTTACAGAATCAATAAAATATTACTTTCATTTTAACTGTCATTTTATGACTTAAGTTTGATTTCATAATCGTTATTTCAGATTTTTAATACATGTTTAAAAACATTCATATTCTATCCCAAATGCTTTTATGTTTTGACCAATTAGAAATATAGGTAATGTATTGAAAATGGTAGAATAGAAAAAACTTAAAAAACAAGTAATTTTAAAAGGAGAAAATATCATTTAATTTAAATTGAAAAATGAAAAATGAAAAGCACAAGAAGTTTAGTTTTGATTTTGGCTCTAATTCACAACACAATAAAGATAAATATGAAGTTTTAATTTGAGTGTTTTTAGTTTTTAATAAGAGTAGGATTTAAACTGATTTCTAGTTAAATACTTTCTTTTTTTTTTTTTTTTTTTGAATAAAATGTTAAATTATATTCAAAGAAAAAATAACGTTTTACATCAGCTTTGTTTGAAAGAATAAAACTTAGACTGTTTTAACAAAATCCCTAAGTTATTAAAGCCAAGAAACTATCTCCTCAAAACCGGGTAGCTAGCCAAGCCTGGAGACCCATAGCATAGCGTCGATCACCCTGTCTTTCAATGGCCAAAAGTTGAGCTCTTATTTGCTTGTCAAGCCAGCTAATAAGACTTGTCGCAGATGTAGGAGTCTCCCCATGGCGCCTTGCGTTATGCTCCCGCCAGACAGAGTACACCGTGAGTTGAAAGGTATATCTAGTTAAGAACCCGGACACCCGATCAGCTTGCGTTCCAGAAATAATGTCGAGTAGCTGTGACCAAGAGGTAGTAAAACGAGTCATATAAAGATTTTGTGCTATACCAGACCAAACTGCAGCGGTATAAGGACAAGAAAAGAACAAATGGTCTCTTGTCTCCACCGGAACAGAGCAGAACACACAGCTTACATCACCTCCATTTCTCCAAGTGACCATTTGATCCCCCGTCGACAACCGATTATGAACTGCAAGCCATGCGCAAAAAGAATATTTCGGAGTTGCATGAGCAAACCAAACACCCTTATGCCAAGCAACTTGATTTGAAGCTGTGCGTATATGGTTCCAGGTATCCTTTGTAGAAAATGTGTCCTTATAAACATCACCTTTACCGCGCCATAGTACACGATCTGCCTGAGAAGGAGTTCTAGACTGATACACTTGATGCAAAACCTCTTCAATGTCATTCAACACGGGATTACGGTGAGTCCTTCGCCGTCTCTCGTACCATGCGGCATGGAGGGTCATATGTTCTCGGATACCCAAATCAATCATACCCCATGGACCCACTTTATCCAACAATCGCCCGTGCACCGACCAGTTATCATACCAGAAAGACGTAAGAGCTCCACTCTGCACTTCCACCTTAACAAAAGTTTTTGCCAAATCTCTGTATTTCAACAATTTTTGCCACATCCAGGAGCCAGATAGTGATGCAGGCGGTATCGACCAAAAGCAACCCTCTTTAAATAAATTCAGTTATGACCATTGAACCCATAATGATACTCCCCCAGAGACCAAACGCCATATCAGCTTTAAACAACTTACATCATTTGTCTGTTTCAAAGATCTCAGTCCTAATCCACCTTCACACTTCGGTTGACACACCACAGCCCAGGGTAACTTTGCCTTATTAGTATTCACAGTCGGACCAGACCATAAAAACGCAGAATATAAACTGTCCAGCTCGGTAATGGCTTCCCGTGGGAGTCGAAAAGCACTCATCCAAAAACTAACTATGCTCCAAAGGACCCAACGGATGAGGTCAAGGCGCCCTGCAAAAGAGAGGTGACATGCAGTCCACGTTTTTACTCTGCTGCAGATTTGGTCAAGTAAAGGGGAAAGAGTTCCGGTACCAAGTCGTCGAGAAGTTAAAGGGTGACCAAGATATCTAACTGGGAGCTGTCCCAGACCAAAACCGTATCGTGCGCCCATTAACTCGTTAGTGTCCGGTGAGACTCCACCAAGATACAAAGTCGTTTTCTCCATACTAATCCTTAAGCCTGATCGCTTAGCAAAGAGATTCAATACTTGGACTATACCATCAACAGATCTAATTTTCCCATCAGACAATATCATGAGGTCGTCTGCAAAACAAAGGTGATTTAACCGCATATTCTTACAACGTGGGTGGTATCCAAACTCCTGTAAACCAGCTGCCTTGTCCAACATTTTGGAGAGCACATCCATACAGATGACAAAAAGGTAAGGTGAGAGCGAGCAGCCCTGACGCAGTCCTCTAGCACTGCGGAAATAACCTGCTAGCTCTCCGTTGACCTGAACCGAGAAAGAAGCCGTGGTAACCCATAGTGAGATCCAATGGATGAAAACAGGAGGAAGTTGCAGAGCGCGTAAGACATTAAACAAGAAAGACCACTGAACGGAGTCAAAAGCTTTCGAAATATCCACCTTCATCGCACACCTCGTGGAGACAGTATTCTTATGATAGTCCTTGACAGTATTCTGTTGCTAAGAGAACGTTTTCAATGAGTAATCTATCTGCCACAAATGCTGATTGGTTTCCGGCAATGAACTGAGGCAGTATACGTTTGAGTCGGTTAGCAACAACCTTCGAGATGACTTTGTACAACACATTACAACAGGAGATGGGTCTATAGTCTCGCATCACCCTAGCCTCTTTTTTCTTCGGTATGAGGGCCAGTATTGTAGAGTTGAGTCCCTTTGGGAGAAAACCTTTAGCAAAAAATGATTGGACCGCTACAACAAACTCTCCACCAATAGTATCCCAAGCTGCCTTATAGAATTCAGCAGTGTAGCCATCCGGCCCCGGCGACTTGTCACTTGGCATGGCAAACAAAACCTTTTTTATCTCCTCCCCCGTTACCGCCCTTGTGAGCCAGCGGCTATCCTCCTCTGAACAGCGGAAAGATAGCAACTCTGTGAGACAGTCCACTGACATTCCCTCATAATCCGCTGGTATAGTCTGCAGAAAATCTTGAAAGAAAGTCTCAACCTCCACTTTAATATCCTCTGTAGTTGTTAGTAAACGCCCATCCCGTGCTTCAATCTCTCGCATCGTATTCATAGCCTCCCGAGTGGCCGCTGCACGATGGAAAGCCTTATTATTCCGATCCCCCACTTGGAGCCAGTGGAGCTTGGATCTCTGTTTTAAAAACTTCTCTTCCAGTGCAGAGAGGCGATCCCATCGTTCATAAGCTTCTTTCTCCCGTTCCATAGCAACCACGGATGGGGAAGCCAGATTTGCCGCCTGCCTTTTACACAACTCCTCAAGGGCTTCCTTGGTTTCCTTAGATAAGTGACTTAACTTCTGCTTGGCTAAACACCTGATATGCGACTTTAAAAGCTTTAATTTCTTAGAGAATCTGTATAGAGATGACGTAGATAAATAGATATCCTCTGTGTTATTCCAGTAGTCATGAACAAGCGGTTTAAATTCCTCCATCTCTGCTATGGCGTTAACAAACTTAAATGGTCGACGAGAAGGAGGTGTGCCTGCAGCTCTCTGCACATGAACACGACAGCGGAGGTGATCCGAGATGCCCCCTGCTTCGAATACACTATAGGATTGCATAAATGAAGCAGACCATTTGTCATTTACCAGAACTCTATCCAGCTTCTTCGATATTAAGTTACCATCCCGCTTATTACTCCACGTAAATAACGGACCATGGTAAGCCAAATCCTTCAAACGGCAATCATTTACCACTGAACGAAACTCTTGCATCCCGGGAGAGAGAACAGGTCTATTATCCACCCCCAAATGCTCATCTAGTTCTAACGTAACGTTAAAGTCTCCCATAACCAGCCAAGGTCTATTGCAAATGATTGGATATGCACGATGTGCTCTCAAATCTGTCCACAACTCCCTTCTACCTTCAACACTATTTGCCGCGTAAACAAACGTACAGAAAAACTCATCTGCGTGCTCATTGAGCTTGACCGAACATGTTATGAGCTGGCTACTTTTATAAAACGGTGTGAGGCGTACCTCATTCCTCCAGACCACCCAAATACGACCCAAATTATGATGCTCATAATTAGTCAATAAGGACCAATCCTGAAACATCTTATTCCCAATTCTCGAAACTTTCCCTTCTTTCACCTTAGTCTCCAATAAGCAGCCAAACTGAAATTTACCCTCATCCACCCATTTCTTTATCACGGAATGCTTTGTTGATTTATTAAGACCGCGCACATTCCAACAGAACATGGACATCTAATTTGTTTTTGTGGCATTCCTCTTTTTCTGATCCCTAGAAAGAATCCTAGTGGTCTGAGAAGAAGATTGCTGTATCACCTTGTGTGCCATTTTTGAGTCTCGTGCCTAGTTAAATACTTTCACAGTTAGAAATATCCTTTTTAGCTACCATAATAAACTCTTGCTTCGTATACATATTGATCAACCCGACTACAGACTTTGGTGTGGATAATGCTATTTAAAGATTAGATACAAAAAAAAAAAAAAATTATACCATAAATACTCAAATTAGATCAGACTAGATCATATATAACCTAAGTCATTTGATCAAATTAGATCAGATATGACCTAAGTCATTTGAACAAATTAGACAAAGTTTTCAATTTAGGGAAAATATATATTATTCCATCTCGGTTCAGTGTCTCTTACGCATTTTTAGGCAAGAATTAATATCACCATTCATTTTATTCTAAAAACTACTTACACAACTGATATGGAACTCCTGCTTCTGTTGTTCTTTCTTTAATGAGCCAGCAACAAATGGGCAAACACATTTTTGCTTTAGTTATACCTAGCTAGGAGTACTAGTATCAAGTGTGTCTGATATGGAACTCCTGCTTCTGTTGTTCTTTGCTTTAATGAGCCAGCAACAAATGGATATCAACTCATTAATAGTAATTAACTAGATAGTTATCCATGCTGTACAACACAAGGAAATGGTTGTGTAAATTTTACTGTAAAATGTTAGTTATAAAATAATATTAGCAGTTTTATTTGATCTACTCTATACAATGTATAATTTTTTACATTTAATTTATTTGATCTACTCTATACTGTATAATTTTTAAACTGATATTCCGAATAACTTTAATTACCTAAATGAAACCCCATAGACGTTCCTTCTTCATCTTCAAGTTGATATCCTTAGAGATTCTAGATGCTATCATACTCCATACCGTCATCTTATTAGGATATGACAGAGTCCAATATTCCACAAGAGGAACAGACCCATTGTTGGTCTCATATTGAGCTCTATGGATATGCAGTATTCCGCCAACTTTGCAACCGTTTTAATGCTCTTCATTGTCTTCGTTGTTTGTACCAATGCTTTCGTCTAGTTTCTCCTAGAAATTTCGATTTCTTAACTTCAGGCGTAACCGCATGGCCAAATTTGATACCTCTTTTCCCAAAGTTTTATCAACAAAATTTCTCCCCCTAATTATCTATAGTAAAACTAAGATCACTCCAAATGCATAAACGTCTACTTAGTGTTTTTTTCTTTCTCAAATTACTATGAAACACAGATTCAACATGGATGTATGTACCTACAGCCAAGAGACTTCTTAGACTTTTCTCCTTGAAATAATTTGCACAATAATCAAAAGAAAAAAAGTAAGCAAAAACCATGAAAAATATAAGAAAAAAAAGAGTAAAACATAAGTTAAATATGACAAAATACAAAACTAAAGATCTAAAAATTGTGATACTAACATGTGGTTAGTAGTACTTTTTTTACATTTAATCTAAACAAAAGTACTACTAACCACATGAAAGAGTGATCTATAACTACATGTGGCTAATACTTTGTATTTTTTACATTTAATGTTTTATACTTTTCTAACATTAAATGCATATTCACTCATTCATTGTTTGTTTGCTCAACTCTTAATTCAGTTATACCTTTCATAACAATAGTTTAGAGAATTGCAAATGTGGAATTGATATGCTTAAATTATATTATATAGTTAAAACAAACAGAACTCTGTATTTTGGATGCTTTTACATTTTAATATATTAGTGTCTTTAGTCGGGTTTTTAAAAAGTCAGTAATTGGGTTAATATTTTCTTATGTAAAAAGAAAAATAATAATAAGAAAAATGTTTGCTAATAGAGAGTGTTAATTATGAAATAATACTAGAATATTTCCATTAAAAGAAAATTACATAAAATACTGTAATAATAAGTAAGAGGAACTGATCGAAGGAAATGAGGAAACAGACAGACTTATTACAACAAACCAGAATATAAATAAGCATATTGACAAAGTAATCCCTGGCCATTAATAAGACTATAAATCCTACGAAACACTTTCCGGTCGAATTATGTAGTGTTCTCATGATACACTTCATCGATGACGTCCATGATACACTTAACACTTCATGATAAAAATTTCACTCATTCATGTGGTTAGATCACTCATTTAATGTTAGCATCGTTAATACTTTTTTCTTATAAAGTTGGAATATATAAGTTGGCGATGAGTCATTCTTTTGAATGAAGGCATATGGTTTCAATTACGTAAGGTTTTGCCTTTTAATGCAATTTTGGAATGTCGTTTTTTCCAGAAATTTTTTTAAAGCCTCAGCACCCTTTCGGCTTCTTTTATGCTCCTTTTCGAATCCACACAATATTCTTCCTTCATGTAAAAAAATACAAAGTAATAGCCAAAGGCTCGTTAGGTAACTGCACTGCATTAATACTGTTGAAACATATATAACAGAAGATGATGACCAATTTTGCATGTTAATTGGTTAATTGGTCAACTTTGGATAATTTTATAAGGAACTTTGGATGTTTTGGAATCAATTTTGAAATACATCAAATATTTGAAAACCAAAATCATAATACGGTAAGAAAATCAATATGATAAATGACCTGATAATATATAAATATTCATCTAGTTCGTCAGTGTCATTTATTTTATCATTTTGGATCCTTATGTTACTTGACAGTTTTTTTTGTTCCTTTTCTAATTAGCATATTATCTTTTTACCTTTTTATAAACTTAACATATTATCAAAAATACATTTATCCCTAATAAATATGTTTTTGATTTTTCCCATAAAAAATTTAAACTTTAATTTCACTAGATTCCACTTAAAAAATTGTATCTACTAATATATTATATTGTATATGGTGTATCAAATGTAATAGTTCACAGTTTAATTTAATTCATGTTGTTTTTACACTATTTAAAAGAGAGAAAAAAAAAACAAGTAATAGCCCACGTTCTATATAGTACACTAGGCTGAACCCACACGTATTTTGTATTTTGGCTTGTAGATAAAATTTGATTACTTCTTATGTATACAATTAAATCATCAAAGAAAAGAAAATTTTTCTCCACTTTCGAAGAACTTTGACACAAACTTTCCAATGAGATCTCCATGAATGAAGATCTTCCACTCTGTTGAAGTGACCATTTCTCAAAATTGCTATGGTATGTATAGAATAAGCTTTTTTGTTGGAGATATAGAACAAGGGCCATGGTTATTATGTCTGATTATATAGGCAAAGTGAAAATTGGAATATGCTTTATAATATAAGCTTTAGTGAAAAAATATATTGAAAATATCTTCTTCTACTTATATCTTTTCCTTTTACTATCTAAAGTTAATAATAAAAGATTCCCTAAAAAATAGGAGTTAAATTTGAATTGGCAATATCAAAATTCTAAACCAAACCAAAAAAAAAAAGTAAAAGCATAGAAACAAAAATTAAAATTATCTTCTCATCTATCATAGTTATTTCTTTTTACTGATTTATAGAATCCATAGAGGTGTGTGTCCACATGCTTAAAACTTTAGCAGTAACCATTGATTTTGAGATTTCTCAAAATACTCTTAATTACCAATGATAAAAATTTACAACAAATTACAAAAACAAATTTCTAAGAAGTCTTGGAAAATAGTGAATATGTTGTAAAGCACTGGATGGTGGACTCCATAACTGATATGTTACGGTTTTGACTCACTTTGACCCCGTTTATTTGATAGTTTTGTAGTTGTTTGAATCCTTTTCAGGTTATAATAAGAGGCTAGGAAGCTAAAAGCAAGGATTGGAACAGCAGGAGCAATCGGAGCAGAAAGGAGTTGAATTGGAGCAGAAAAGCTGATTTTAGACCCAGGAGCACATGCTCCCGATTTCCGAGCACATGCTCCCAACTCTACGGTTTCATGACGACACGTGGCAAGCATCTAGGCGCCGATTCCCTGCCTAATTCCCCTTATTTTAGGCGATCCTTTGTGAGAGAAAGAGGGCTGAGATCGCTTTTTAATAGGGAGATTTGAATTTGGAATCTTTCCTTATTTTTCTCTACTTGTATGCTATTTAACCTAGGGTTTTTAGGAGAGATAATATACCTTTTCTTTTGTTTTTGAGCGACGTTTTTGTGAGAGGGAGAAGAGCGGCTACCTTGTGAAGCATTCTCTGAACCCTTTTTATTTTTATGTCATTGAATTTCTCATCTTTTGCTATGATTCATTTCTCTATGTCTGAGTAGTTTTCTTTGCTAGATTAGGGGTTTCAAAAGGGGTTTCATGGGTTAGCAACAGAACACAAATAGGGCTTTATATAATCGATTGTCTTCACTATTGTTAGACTTAATGCTTAGGTTGATTTGATCACCCAATCTATGATTCTAGGTTTATCTATTCATCAAAAGTGTAATAGGTTGCTAGAAAAGACATTAGTGGGCAAATTATCCTAGACCTGCGAAAGTTGATGTGTAGGTGATTTGTGAACTTATCATTCCTGTTCTTTAATGCTTGTCTGCGATTCTGGGCTCAAACGACAGTTTAGGGTTTATGGACCGCCGAGCATGTGCTCCGGATGTCTGAGCACGTGCTCCGCGTTTCCGCACAGAATCGATCAGATAGAGTTATTGATACCACGACAGTGGATCAGTTTATATTTATGTTTGAGTTCTAGACTGGTACTTAATCTATGCCCTGAATAGTTGTTTAGTTGCTATCTCTGAAATTCCCGAGAATTACCCCTGATCTAGTGTTTTGCTTATTGCCTTTTTATACCGTTTTAATCGCGTTACTGTTACCAAACAAACCCAACTTTGAATTGTCTTAGCTTGAAATTGAACCAATAGAACCATAGAGTAAAACTTGGTCTTCGTGGGATTCAACCCCTAAGTACTACTTCTTTGCTGTGCACTTGCAGTAGGAAAATAGGGTTTAAAACTCTGTCTATCAATAACCAGCCATATATGGCCCATGTACGTTTAGTGTCTTATGGTCCATCGGCCTATTCTATTTCCTAGTCGGTTATGGGCTTTAGCCCTTGTACTTTACTATATATATGTAACCTCATTCGATTATCAATAATAAGAACAAGAGATTTCAGCCTTTGAATCTTCTAGTTTATAACACGTTATCAGCACGATCGATTCTAAGATCCAGCTGAGTAAAACCCTAAAACCCTAACCGCCGTCGTTCATACTTCTCTTTTCACCAAACCCTAAAACCGTCGCCTCTTTCTTCCATTGTTCGTGGAAGCTCCTGTTCGGCAATCAGTTTGTGTTTAAGGGCAAGCAAGGTTCGTGATCAAAGTTCTTGTTGGAGTTCTGTTCGAGGTTCATGAGAGATATCTGAGGTGTTTAGCTCCCAGATCAAAACCGGTCAGACCCCTTTGGTGTTAAGGTAAAAATCGAAAACTTATGGGACCATATAATTGAACCTGACCTAGAAAACTATTGAACCCTAAAACTATAAATAAACAACAACAAACAAATTTATATGTTTAAGATCCCTAAACTATAAAACTTAAAACTTAAAATCGGATGGTTTGTTGCTTAGGGTTGCATAGATTGTTTGAGAATTAAACCAAATTATACTATGATTAAAACTTGGTTGATTGTTATTGCTTGTTTGTTTATTGCATGCATCATAAGTATAAAATCGGGTCATGTACAGAATATCATAGAATCGGTTATTGCATAAATTGTTTATTGATGCATGAACCCTAAAATCGAATTTGGTAGACTTGTTTTAGGGTTGCTAAAATTCAAACCTAGTTCCTATTAGGAGTAGGAAATTTTGCTAAGTTAAAAGAAAATTTAATCTAATAATTCTAAGAATTAAATTGATTTAAATGTTTGAGAAATTCAAACCCTAAACCCAAAAAGGTTTAAGAAAATTCGAAATTATTATGCATAAAATAAATTTGGATAATTTCTAAATTAATTATAATTATCAACTTAAAGGTTTAAGAAATATTTCCTAAAATTTGTCATTATCCAATTCTAAGAAAAATGACATTTCTAAAAACATCTAAGAAAATAAAATGTTGCATGCTAGTTTTTCTATTTAGAGTTGTTTGTTTTCCATGCACACTAAAACCAAAAATAATAAGTGAAAAGGCAAGGCATGTTTCGGTCTTAAAAACCGCATGGCCTAAGGCATGGTTCAGTCTTAAATACCGCATGACCTATTAATTGATTGCATGGCTCGGTCTCAAATACCGCATGCTAATGATCGGTTATCTATTTCTGTTTAATGCAGATGGCAAGGTTGAACAACCTGGCCTATGCTGCTTTGAATGCTTTCGGAGACAACTATCTGCAATGGGCATTGGACACTAAGATCATGCTAAAGTCAAAGGACTTATTTGAATGCATTGAGCAAGGTTTTGAACCATCTGACAAACAAAAGTACAAGGCCATAATGCATATGCGCCATAAACTTGCTGAGAGTCTTAAGAACCAGTACCTCATCATAGAAGATCCTTGTGACCTTTGGACAGAGCTTAAACGCAGATACGGACACCAAAAGACGGTGCTCCTACCAAAGGTTCAATTCGATTGGAAAAACCTAAGGATCTAGGATTACAAATCCGTGGATGAGTATAACTCAGAGCTTTTTAGGATTTTCTCACTCCTTAGGTTGTGTGGTACTAAGGTCACCGAGAAAGAGCTACTAGAAAAGACATTGTCTACTTTTAGCCCTAACAACATATTGCTTCAACAACAATACCGAGAAAAGGGTTTTGAAACCTATGGGGACCTAATCTCGTGTCTACTGCTAGCTGAGCAGAACAATGAATTGTTGTTGATGAACAGTGCTATGAGACCTCCTGGTACAGCCCCATTACCAGAAGCACACAAGGTGGATGTGGTAAAGCAAAATCTGAATGAGCCTAAGGAACCCAAAGAGACCAACTACGTCCACAGAGAAAGACACTATGGTCATGGCCGTGGTGGTAGAGGACGTGGTGGTCGTGGACAGTTCCAGGCCAGCCGCTTTGACGGTAATGGCCGTGGAGGCCGTGGACGTGGTGGTAAGGGCTGTGGGTCCTTTAAACCACAAAACAAGGCTAAATCCGTTTGTCACCGATGTGGTATGTCCAATCATTGGGCCAAGAATTGCAGAACCCCTAGACATCTTATTGATGCATATCAAGAAGTCTTGAAGAAGAACCCGGAAGCCAACTATGTGCATCTCGATGGTGAAAATGACTTCGACCATGAGAATGATGATTTACTAGAATATGAGACTTCCGATTGCCTTAAAGATGATGACTAAATTTCGGTTTTGTTTTGGTTTAGTTTTATGATTTTATGGTAATGTATTGGATAATTATTTTTGGTTTAAATTCAATGATTTTATTTCAATATTTATTTGCTTGTTTTATTAAACCTCATAATGAAAAATGCCAATGTTAGTACAATTGCGGGTATAGCAAGCTTAATAGAAGGCTACGGCCAAGCTCATATATTATTACCTAATGGCACACATATTGAACTAAGTGATGCCTTGTACTCACCCAGCTCTAAGAGAAGCTTATTGAGCTTTAAAGACATTTGGTTGAATGGTTATCATATTGAAACAAAGGGTGAAGGTAGCGAAGAATTTCTATACATTACCGAAATTGTAAATGGACATAAGAAGGTCTTAGAGACTATACCTGCATTAGCCACTGGTTTATACCATGCTAAGATTAACGTGATAGAAGCTAACTTGGCAAAGCACAAAATGTTCAAAGAAAAGTTCACTCTATGGCATGACCGGCTTGGCCATCCGGGAACGAACATGATGCGTAAACTAATTAACAGTTCAAATGGGCACACCCTTAAGAAAAGAAAAGTTATCCCTAAAAATCTCACGTGTGTAGCATGTACACAAGGGAAACTCATTATAAGGCCATCACTAGGCAAAGTAATTAAGACTATATGTCTTGATAATGCTGGTGAATTTACATCCCAAGCGTTTAATGAATGTTGTATGTCCATGGGGGGAAGTGTGGAACATCCCGTGGTACATGTCCATACATAAAATGGATTAGCTGAATCTTTCATTAAACGGATCAAATTGATTGCTTGACCATTACTCCTAAGGTCGAAGCTTCCTGTGTCGGCTTGGGGACACGCAGTAATACATGTAACAGAGTTTATACGCATCAGGCCATCTAGTGAGAATAAATATTCGCCATCCCAATTACTAATGGGTCATGAGCCAGACATTTCCCATCTAAAGACATTCGGGTGTCTCGTTTATGTACCGATTGCATCATCACAGAAAATAAAGATGGGACCTCACAGGAGGATGAGAATATTTGTTGGATATGAGTCTCCCACCATTATAAAGTATCTAGAGCCAACCATAGGAGATTTATTTAAGGCCAGTTACGCGGACTGTGAATTTACAGAATCTGAATTCCCTATGTTGGGTGGAGAGACTAGCAAGCTGATTAAAGAAATAACATGGAATCAAACATCCTTGAATTGGCAAGTTCCTCGGACTCTAGCCTGTGATACAGAGGTCCAGAAAATTATACATTTGCAAAAGCTAGTTATACAATTGCCAGATTCCTTTGCTGACCCAAAGAGAGTAACAAAATCGTACATACCAGCTTGTAATGCACCAGTACGTATTGATGTTCAGAAGGAACACAATAATCAAGTTGCTACAGAGTCTAAGCCACGTTTAAAACGAGGTAGACCATTAGGTTCCAAAGATAAGAACCCTCGGAAGTCTAAAGGTGCAAAACAGACCGAGGTTAAGGGAATTAAAGAAAATACAGACATGGCCGCGGCAAAGCCTAAGGTACCAAATGAGGTTTGGGACGCTGAACCTCAAGGACCTGAAGGTATTGATAATAATGAGATCTCAATAAATTATATGATGTCTGGAATTAAATGGAACCGTAAAGATGTCGACATCGATGAAATATTTGTATACAAGGTAGCACTTGAGATAAATGAGGATCATGAACCCACGTCTATATTAGAGTGCACTCAAAGTAAAGATTGGCTAAAGTGGAAAGAAGCCATTGACGTGGAGTTAAACTCTTTAAAGAAGAGAAGTGTGTTTGGTCCGATCTTAAGGATAACACCTGAAATTAAACATGTTGGACATAAGTGAGTCTTTGTAAGAAAGAGAAATGAGAAGAATGAAATCGTGAGATACAAAGCACGGCTTGTAGCACAAGGATTCTCTCAAAGACCAGGCATAGATTATGAGGAGACATACTCCCCTGGGATGGATGCAACAACATTTCGGTACTTAATAAGTTTGGCTATAAGAGAAAAACTGGATTTGCGGTTAATGGATGTTGTAACCACATACTTATATGATCCACTGGATAATGAAATATATATGAGATTACCAGAGGGTTTTGAGCTCAAAGATAAGAATGGTTCTCGAGAACAGTACTGCATTAGGATGAACAAATCCCTTTATGGACTGAAACAGAGTGGTCGAATGTGGTATAACCGGTAAGTGAATATTTAGCTAAAGAAGGCTATAAGAATGATCCAATCAGTCCATGTCTATTTATAAAGAAGTTTGCAAACAAAGGGTTTGTAATTATAGCAGTTTATGTGGATGATTTAAACATCCTTGGTACCTCTGGGGAAATCGCCCAAACAGTCGAATATCTAAAGAAAGAATTTGAGATGAAAGACCTAGGCAAGACAAAATTCTGTTTGGGATTACAGCTTGAGTACATTGGTAATGGAATCCTTGTGCATCAAAAGGCATATACAGAAAAGGTACTCAAGAGGTTTAATATGGACCAAGCTCACCCATTGACCAGCCCAATGGTTGTTAGAAGCTTAGACTTGGATAAAGATCCATTTGGTCCAAAGAAGACCGATGAAGAAGTTCTCGGACCTGAAATGACATACCTCAGTGTTATAGGAGCGTTAATGTTCTTGGCTAGTCACACTAGACCAGACATATGTTTTGCCGTGAACCTCCTAGCAAGATTTAGTTCTTGTCCGACTTTAAGGCACTGGAACGGTGTTAAACATGTTCTGCGTTACCTACAAGGAACGACAGACTTTGGTTTATTTTATACTAACTATAACAGAGATGGTTTAGTTGGTTTTGCTGATGCAGGTTATCTATCTGATCCACACAATGGTAAGTCTCAAACAGGTTACGTGTTTACACACGGTGGTACGGCAATCTCGTGGCGTTCTATGAAGCAAAGCATTGTGGCCACTTCGTCTAACCACGCGGAAATCCTAGCAATTCATGAAGCCGGACGAGAGAGTGTATGGTTGAGATCGATGACTCAACACATTAGAGCAAATTGCGGTATGATCGAGGACAACGAACCAACCATAATCTATGAAGACAATACGGCCTGCATCGCACAGCTCAAGAAAGGTTACATCAAGGGAGATCGGACAAAGCACATCCTACCGAAGTTCTTCTTCACACACGAACTACAAAAGGCCGGAGAAGTTCATGTGTGGCAAGTGCAATCAAGCGACAACTCAGCCGATCTCTTCACTAAGGCATTACCGACAACAACGTTCAAGAAGCTCATGCACCAGATTGGAATGCGGAGGTTTAAGGACTTAGAGTGATGCTTGGAGCAGGGGGAGTAATGCGTGCTGTACTCTTTTTCCTTCACCATGGTTTTGTCCCACTGGGTTTTCCTGGTAAGGTTTTAATGAGGCAGCATCCCCAAGCGTATTACAGAAATCCTCTCTTTGCATCGGCACGGTTATGTCATCCAAGGGGGAGTGTTGTAAAGCACTGGATGGTGGACTCCATAACCGGCCATGTATGGCCCATGTACGTTTAGTGCGTTACGGCCCATCGGCCTATTCTATTTCCTACTCGATTATGGGCTTTAGGCCTTGTACTTTAATATATATATGTAACATCATTCGATTATCAATAATAAGAGCAAGATATTTCAGCCTTTGAATCTTCTAGTTTATAACAGAATACGTTTTTTTTTTTTAAATTCACTAGTTAATTAATTGGTTGAAATAACTTTTACAGAAAAAGCCCAAATAAAACAGAGCACCAGGAATTTGTTTGGCTCAATATTAGAAACAAACACTAGGAATATAAAGCAAACACTAGACAAAAGGAATTTGTTCATTCGAGATTAAATATTCTTATTCTCAATTCATAAAAACCGAACACAAAAAAGTCTTATCTATGTCATCACCTTCCATACTTATCTTCCATACTTATCAAGCAGATGACTGCAACATACATATATACATATATATATATACACATATATATATATTCATATTTAACTTAGCTAGGTTTTGCTTATATTTTTCTCATGTTTTGCTTATATTTTTCTTATGTTTTTCTTATTTTTTTGCTACTTTTCATTATTCAAATAACTATAACATTAGAATTGTAGTCACATTAAACTAGTTCAATAACTATAATATAAATGTACTGAATTAATAAAATATTACTTTCATTTTAACTATAATACTAGATTCGGACCTGCACGTACATGCTGGGTTGATTTCAAAACCGAATAATCTAAATTGTCAAGCGGGTCAAACCCCTCTCGATAGGCATGCATTTGAACCGGATTAGTGATGTGTTAACCTTGTATTAATATTATATATTATATAATAGCTATCTGAAAGTTAGGTATATAATTATATATTTTGTTTATTTCCAAAAGTTTGCAAATAACCTAAAAATATGTGACTGTTAAACCTTAATTTTTTTTAAAAAATCATAGAAGCCTTATTGGCAAATAAAATACTTTTAAGACTTTTAAATGCTTTTATTTAAAGCCTTAAAAGCCTTCAGCAATCAGGGGTTATGTGAATTTGATGACTGCACTCAAGCTATTTTAAAATGGTTTCGTACTTGCTTCTTGTGTGATCTTTGTTTTATGTTGAGTTGGATTTTACATAATTTTCAGGTTTAGTAGTGATTTAGTCTCCGTTTATACCATAAAGTAACATAACTTAACTACAGAATGTAAATGACTAAATGACTAATAAATTAGAAATGAATAACTAATTGTTACGAAAACATAAGATATCTATTTTATTGTTGTGTCAATAACCTTTACACTTATAACTTGTACTTAGAAGGTTGTGACGATCATTTAAATATCCACTGGAAATGTTCTATTCTATTTTTTAAATATAAAGATTTATTAACATGAGATTGAGATTAGAAGACAGTTTTGTAAAATTCTTGACTATGTTGACCTTGAACCCTGCATAAACACACCCTAATTATTAGCTAATTTAAATAAAACATAACAAATACCAAATAATTAGATTCTTAATGTTAAGGTATGCGTAAAATATACCTATGACTTTGATTTCTGAGTCAAATATATCGATCCAAAGTTTGCTATCTACAAAAACAAAGCACACAAATTAATAAGACACAAAAATCACATTTAAAAAGTCGAGACAAAATTACAGCATTTAACATTATAATCTCGCAACAATGTTAAAATTTAGGAATGTTTAGTTGTTTGTATAAATTTATATCACCAACTATTATTTTGAAGAACTTCTAACGACTTAACAAATCCAAAGAATCAATAGCACCTTTTTGGTTCGGGTGGTTGACATTTAATCTCTGCAATACTTCTTTGTCCAAATCTTCCCTGCACAATCAAACCCAAATCCTCCCTGAAATAGCATTCCCCAACATCAAAACACTATATCCCCCAAATCTTTCTTTTTTGACATATTAACAAAGAATTTATAAGTGTGAAGATCGATTGGTGTAAATCATAATAGAAAGCAAAGAAACATAAGCATATGCATGCTCATGCCATTTTATACAAATAGAGGTGAGTAATATTAATCCTCTTAACTTCTCATCTGCTTTATAAATTGAACAGAAACTATTTAATCAAAAAACAGAAACAGAATAACATAGAAAATGATAACTCATACAGATTCTGGAATACTTTCATAATTAATTTTCTTATTCAAAAATAATCCATCCCTTCATGCTCTTAAACCTATACTTAGATAATTGAGACCACACTGAAAATTAGCATATGTTATAATCTTTGTCTACAAAAGTTTAAACTTATACCCTTAAATTAGCAGACGGCTCCTTAGGCTTCTCAAGCTATGTTTACTGTAAAACCTATATAAACACATTGTAGTTGTTAGCTTATTTAAATAAAATCTAACAAAGAATAAATAATTATAAATAAAGAGAGACATAGATTAAACGGAACATGTTAACATGCATATAACAATCTGGAAAGAAAAAGATTTAACAAAGAACACAATAAGCTAATAGGTTTTGGTTTTAGAATAAAATAGATTTAAGATTTTTTGTTGAGTTGAAAATGATTTAATTACTGCAATATTTTATACAACAAAAGAGGTCGTTTAAAATGTAAGTTGCCAAGATTTGATAAGTTGCCAAGATTTTGTAAATTAGAATATTTCTAAATCGTTGAGCTTATGTTAACTTCCGAAATTTTGGTGTAAATTGTCAAATATGTTTTTTTAATTAACCGCATTTATATTTTTTGTAGAAGCTATTCTAAGATTGAACTTTCCTAATATTAGCAATATAACTTTAATGTTATAAGGAAAGAAATAAAGTATGATGTGTTAATTATGTGGGTTGATTTTCTTTTCTTAGTGTAGTACCTAATTTACGTGGGTAGATTTGTTTAGATTTAATGGCATATACAAACGAATATTGTGTTACCATATTTTTTATTTCCGATTTTTATGTGTTAATAATCATTTAATATTTGTTTGGCTACTACACTTAAATATTAATCTGTTTGGTTCCGATTTTTGTGGCTAAACGTATCACATATAATATTTGTTTGGTTCCATAGTTACTCTCATTAATTAAATCTGTTTGGCCTCAAGGATTATACATATCCTTCTTATTTGAATAGCATTTCATTGTAATAATTTCTAACTCTATGTCTATTTATTAAAAATGCTTCCTTTTAATAGTATAGATTACTTTCACATGACAGTTAAAATGGCACCTTGACAGCCCCTTGAGTTAACCATTACATTTGATACACCATTTAATAGATTAATTGATGCTCCACATTTAAGTGGAATCTTTGTGAGTTGTATTTGTAGGTAAAAGAGAAAGATATATTAGTTAGGAAGATGTCTTTTTTTAAGAGTGTTTGCAAGAGATAAAAATATGTTTTGCTCACTCAGATAACAAGAAAATTATGGATCTAGTGTTAACGTTTATGCATGTAGTTGATGTGAAGCTGCTTGAAAAAAGGCTAAGAGTAATATAAAAAAAATTTACATTAACAAGAAGTAATATTTATCATGAAAGCCAAAGACTTATAAAACATATTACGAATAAATAACTTGAGACGTGCATAGAGAATATTTGCAAACACAACATTGTACTAGCCTGACTGGTTTTGCCATCGTTTAACCTTGTCTTCAATGTGAACCTTGTTTTAAGGATTTTGTTTTTGTGGACATCTATACACTCTCAATTTCTAAAAGACTTGCCATTTGGATTTCCTGGAGATCACTTGTAGAATGACGTGTTTTTGCATCTTCATCACTTGAACCATTGTGGGTCTCCTACTGGCTATTGAGCTCTATATTTCATATTTATGCAGTTTTCTGCCAACTTTGCAACCGTTTTAATGCTCTTCATTGTTTCTTTGTTGTTTGTACCAATGCTTTCGTCTAGTTCCTCCCAGAACTTCCCATTTCTTAACTTCAGGCGTAACCACATCGCCAAATTTGATACCACTTCTCCCAAAGTTTTATCAACAAATTTTTCTCCCTCTGATCACTCCAAATGCATAAACGTCCACTTAGTGTTCATTTTTCAAATTACTATAAACACACAGATTCAACATGGATGTATATACCTGCAACAAAGAGACTTCTTAGACTTTTTCTCCTTGAAATAAGTTACACAATAATCAAAAAAAAATATTGATTAAAGGTAAGCAAAAACTATGAAAAATATAAGAAAAAACTGAGTAAAACATAAGTTAAATATATGACTAAATACATAATTAAAGATCTAAAACTTTTGATATTAAAAAAAAAAGTTAACATTCAGTAATTACTAACCACACAATGTAGTTGCCGGCAAGAACAACATCAGCTCCAAACAACTGAACAAGTCAAAGACCTCAGTAATTTTCTCTAAACAGTTAATTTTTCTTTACTATTTTCACAATATCCGAAAAGATAGGCCAAAATCTTGTGCCTCAAACCGGTAAGCACATCGATTTGGTTTTGAATTCATTTATCCCTCTCTCTCATCAATTGTTTTCGAGATTATTCTCTTGATAGCAATTATGTTTCCTTGGGGATGTTCTCCTTTATAAACAATGCTGGAACCTCCTTTTCCTAAGACGTTTTCATTGCTGAAATCGTTAGTGGCTTTTTGAAGAATCTCTATTGTGTATGTATGACCACATTCACTTTCATCAATAATATCCTGGCGAATTAAAGGCTATCTCCTCTGTTTCCATAGGTTTCCTACACTTATAAATCCAAATTAATAAACCAATAATGGTTAGGATGAAAACCGAAACCAATTCCGTAGGTTGTACGGAACTCTCTAACTTTGGAACCGCTCCACTTAAGTTGGATACGTTGAGAATCCATAGAAAGGGAAGTGCAGCCAAGGATGACCGAATTTCTCCTTCGAGGTTGTTTCTTTTGAGATAAACCACTTCTAAATTGGCTAGAAGTCCTACCGCAGGTGAGATTACGCCACCTAGAGCCAAGCCAGAGAGGTTAAGGGATATGACTTGATGGTTATCGAAGTTGCATATATCACCTTTCCATTTGCAATAAGTAAATGCAGATATCGTAAACCATCTCAAAACAAAAAAAAATCTTATTATCTTTTTTTACTTTTTTCACAAAAAAACAATATATAAAAATGCAACAATAATGTTAAAAAAATAGTTGGACATCGAAAAGTAAATAACATACACGGCAAACAAATAGTTAATTTTTGCCAAGTATTTTAAAACAGAAATTCAACATGGATGTATATACCTGCAACAAAGAGAGATCTTACACTTTTTCTCCTTGAAATAAGTTACACAATAATCAAAAGACAAAAACTAAGTAATCAGAAACTATGAAAAATATAAGAAAAAAATGAGTAAAACAAAAGTTAAATTTGACAAAATACAAATTTAAGATATAAAATTTGTGATATTAAAAAAATATAAGCGTTTAGTAATTACTAACTTCATATAATAATGTTTTGTGGCTTCATGTCACGGTGAATTATACGGTTAGAATGCAAGTAATGCAATGCTTTGACCTGATTTTTTAGAGAAGCTTCGATATGGTCTTGAACTTGCTCTTCCCGAAGGCAATTGTCATCTTCCAGATGTATCACAAGAGAATAATTAGAACCATCTCAATTCTCATCTTTTGTAGACACTTTAGAGATGAAACCAATTTTAATAAATAAAAATTGTTGTGCTTATAGGTGATAAGCAATCTAGGGAAAATGTCTGAATAACCCAACATGGGAATTGAAGAAATGGAAGAGAAGAATTACAAATGCTCAGATGACGAAATGTCAAACAAAAAATTCGCTAAACCAAAAGAAACATCATAACACCCTAATTTTGCTAACATCAATTCTCAATTCATTGAACCCTAATTTCAATCATATCAGATAAGTCTAATTAATCACCATCTACAAGAGAGATTCTTACCAAGAGAAACAGATTGAAGCATGATTGAACCAAACTCTCCTATTTGGCCACTTGATTTGATGAACCAAAGTGGTTCTAACAGAAATCACCGATGGTGGCACGGGCGGTGGAGACGGTGATGAAAATGCACAAAGGCGATTTTCTGACTGTTTCACGCCAAGAGAGGTTTATATGAAACAGTCAAACATAAATTTGAAAGTTCATGGTTAACTACTTATATTTATCTCAGCTCATCCTTCCTCTTCTTCCAATCCAGAGTAAGAAGATACAATTCCATATCCTCACTAAACAATCTCCAAAAACGCACTGTTTTATCCCTCTCTTCTGCTCTCACCTCACAAGGCGACACACACATGACTCCACTAGAGGGAAAAGGCAATGATCCCAACTCTGCCTTTGACTTTAAGTCATATATAATTCTTAAGGCTGAGTTCGTAAGTGTCGTTCTCGACGTTTCAGTACCACTTTCGAAACCCCTCACAATCCAAGAGGCGGTGCGGTACTCTTTGCTAGCGGTGGAAAACGTGTCAGGCCTCTACTTTGCATTGCAGCCTGCGAGCTCGTGGGTGGCGGCAAGGCTATGTCAGCCGCTTGCGCAGTCAAGATGATCCACACAAGCTCTCTCGTTCATGATGACCTTCCCTCCATGGACAATGCTGACCTCCGCCGAGGCAAGCTCACCAACCACAAGGTATGTTTGTTAAATCATTAGAATTGAATCATTCATTGACGTTAATGTATGCTCACTTCTTCTGATTTAAAACAAGTTATTTGGAGAAGACATGGCGATTTTGGCGGGTGACGCACTCTTTGCTTTGGCGTTTAAGCACGTGACAGCCTGCACGTGACAGCCTTGTCAAGTGCGTTGGTTGTTTCCCCTGATAGGAAGATCCGTGCGGTAATTGAGCTGGCAAAGGCCATAGGGACAAAAGGTCTAGTTGCGGGGCAAGTGATCGACTTATGTAGGGAAGGGTTGAATCCAAGCGATGTCGGGTTGGAGCGTCTAGAGTTCATCCACCTCCAGAAAAAGCCGCTTTGTTGGAGGCAGTGGCGGTTGTAGGAGCCATATTGGGAGGTGGAACAGAGGACGAGATCGAAAAGCTAAGAAAGTATGCGAGATGTATTGGACTGTTGTTTCAGGTGGTTGATGATATACTTGACGTAACGAAATCTACTGATGAACTGGGTAAGAGCACCGAAAAAGACGTTATTGCTGGCAAACTTACATATCCGATGTTGATTGGTTTGGAGAAATCGAGGGAACTTGCACGGAAATTAAGCAAAAAATCAGAGAAACAGCTTCTAGAGTTCGATTCGAATTAGGTGGCTCCTCTCGTGGCTCTTGCTAGAAGACACAACTGAATGATCATAAATGTGTCTAAATGTCCAAAAAAGTCTGTTTCGTTGAATCTCTTTCCTCGTGTTGTGTTGTTTAAATTTCTTATGAACCAATTATATTAGGATCACTAGGTGTTTGTGGTGTAGTTGACACTTTTTTGTTTTTTTTTTTTTTTATCTTTTTTGTTTTCTCTTTTGTATTATTTCGTTTTAATTAGGCATATACGGACTTCGCAGTCACTTGTATTTATACACTATATGTTTATACCATTTCGTTTAGATGTGTACAATTGTGGCGTTTATTTTTATGAATTATGAGGATGTTGTTTCTTGCTTTTGAGGATCCAATCTTATCATTGACTGATATTGTTCCTAATACATTTATTGTACAGTATTTTAGATTTTCTAATTAACTGCTTATATAAACCCTTCATACGTTGATGTTGCAATAATAAGTTATTTTTTAAAAATAATTATCTTCCGTGTAAGTGATTATGTTTGTATGCACATGTTTTGGTCTAATATCAATAAGATCGTTTCTATTTTTCTTTAGCTGGCTTTGAAACCAATTTTGAGTTAAGCAAATAATGGATCGAATTATGATGTTAATAAGTAATATAAATTCTTATGTATATATATTGTATATATGTGACTATAATTTTAACTAACAAAAATATTCTGTAATATTTAAAGATAATCTTGAACATATATATATATATATATATATATATGTGGGAGGAATGTATGGAATTATTGGATAGAAGTTATTTTTGAGTTAAATGACCTTTTATGCCTTTAAATTGAGTTAAATATTAATAAATTTTTATATGTGTTTTGACTTTTTTTAAAAGGAATACCAAGTGTTTCCTTCCAAATTTGAAGTGACATAGTATTTTAGTTTTCTTATATGATTTTATGAACTTCAATGTAAAGGTTTTTCAAAGTAATAAGTACACTCACACTGATTGAATTATAAAATTTGGAGAAATGTTTATTTCGATTAATCATCTGCTCTTTTAAATATATTAAATAAGTATGTTGCTGTTCCTACAAATAGGACAACATATATTATAGTCTAACCATGGAGTTAAGCAATGAAAATGGAACTTGTGATTTCAATACAAAATGCTTATATATATATATTATGTTACGCATTGATCGTTTAAAAATGAATAGGAACATCTAATTTNTATTTTTTAAAAATAATTATCTTCCGTGTAAGTGATTATGTTTGTATGCACATGTTTTGGTCTAATATCAATAAGATCGTTTCTATTTTTCTTTAGCTGGCTTTGAAACCAATTTTGAGTTAAGCAAATAATGGATCGAATTATGATGTTAATAAGTAATATAAATTCTTATGTATATATATTGTATATATGTGACTATAATTTTAACTAACAAAAATATTCTGTAATATTTAAAGATAATCTTGAACATATATATATATATATATATATATATGTGGGAGGAATGTATGGAATTATTGGATAGAAGTTATTTTTGAGTTAAATGACCTTTTATGCCTTTAAATTGAGTTAAATATTAATAAATTTTTATATGTGTTTTGACTTTTTTTAAAAGGAATACCAAGTGTTTCCTTCCAAATTTGAAGTGACATAGTATTTTAGTTTTCTTATATGATTTTATGAACTTCAATGTAAAGGTTTTTCAAAGTAATAAGTACACTCACACTGATTGAATTATAAAATTTGGAGAAATGTTTATTTCGATTAATCATCTGCTCTTTTAAATATATTAAATAAGTATGTTGCTGTTCCTACAAATAGGACAACATATATTATAGTCTAACCATGGAGTTAAGCAATGAAAATGGAACTTGTGATTTCAATACAAAATGCTTATATATATATATTATGTTACGCATTGATCGTTTAAAAATGAATAGGAACATCTAATTTTCAAATAAAGTTGATTTTTTTGTTAAAACCAACATATGTGAATTTAAATATAACTATGCAAATTTAAAAAATAAATATGAATAGATTAGAAAGGCAAGAAATATAAAAGAAATATTTTATTTATATATATATATATATAAAATAAAAATTGAAAACAATGCTAAATATATATAATATTTCTAAATTAAAATATAGAATCAAACTCTTACAAGTTACAACACATATGAGATATAACAACATTTGATATTGGTGGGAGAGGAGGAGAGAATGATTACTATAAGATGGTAATCCAAATTAGATAATGGAGATGAATCTTTAAAAAAAGAACAATCTAAAATATATATCATTTAGTCTTTTCTAAATTAAAATATAGAATCAAACTCTTACAACATATATGAGATATAACAACATTTGATATTGGTGGGAGAGATTGGTGGGAGAGGAGGAGAGAATGATTACTTATAAGATAATAATCCAAATTAGATAGTGGAGATAAATCTTTTAAAATAAGAATAATGTAAAATATATATCATTTAGTCTCTAAAATTAATTTTGCATTAAAAATGTACAATGATATTTCATTTGTTTTTACAACCCATACAACAAAAATAAGAAATCAAAAATAAAAGAAAAACGAAAAATGATTTGAGGTATTGTAGAAGAGAATGAGAGAATGTGAAAATGAGATAGTAAAAGAATGCCAATATGAGAGAATGAGAGAATGCTTATTTATATGATAAGAAATGATGGAAGTTATATTTAGAATTATGGAGTTACAATAGTAATTTATTGTGTTTGAATAAATTGAGTGGTAGAATATGATTAATGCATAATTTATTTTATTTTCAGTTATAATTTTATTTTAATGTGTGAGTTAAATGTATTGTGTTTACTGGATCTTAAATATTGTTTAAAGCAATTATAATGCAAATAAAAAAAAAGAAAAAAAATGAGAAAACATTAAATGAAAACCAACCAATAAGGAGAGACCAAAACCTTACTTTTATATATATGATATATTGCTTTAAACTTTGAAATGAGAAATATGTTATAAACAATAATTTTACATGAGAAATATATTAATTTAGCCAACCAAAATATGAATATAAGTATAGCCAACCAAAGTAATTAAAAAAATATTAAAATTTAACCAAAAATATTTTTTCTTGAAAGATAAATAAGTTAGTATGCGGAATGAATTAATGTACAATTATTGGATAGGAGTTACATTTGAGTTAAATGGAGTTACATGCCTTTAATTATAAATAAATATTTTAATTTTTTATAACCTAAAATAAAAGGAATACCAAGTGGCCGAATCAAAATTCACATGATTTGATTGTTTCTTGATATAAACTCAACACTTACACATAATATTCCAAAATAAAAAAATATTATTTTTGAAGTGACAAACTAAATTAGTTTTCTTATAAAATTATATGAATTCTTCAATCTCGATGATTTTTAAAACCCCAAGGATAACTTATTTTTTTTGGTTTTTTTTTTGTTTTTCACTCATCAATTTAATTTATAGTGCTAGATTTCATACTAATGGTTTCATCTTTAAAGAATTTAGTTAAATGGTATTTTTAAAATTATATTTTATTTTTATATTTAAGTTCCAATTGAAGATGATTTTTTTTTGGATCATTTTTCATTTTGATTAAACACACAAAAACCTATTGTTTAATTATGTTCTTTTTGTTTTCAAAAACCTCAAATCATAAAATATATATATATATATATATATTATATTGATCTTTACAGATTTATCAATTGGATCACAAAACAACATAGTCTTTATAAATAGAGTTGATAGACTTTACAAAACAAAATAGACTTTATAAATGGATATTTATATTGATCTTTAAATATTATATTGATCTTTATAAATTATTAAAAATGATTATGTGAGATAACCAGAGACATATTAGATAATTAGATATGGATCATTTCAACTTCATGATCTTATTGTGTGGTGAATATTGTAAGAAAGTATGAAAATAATGACTTATAAGATGTTAATATAAAATAGAAAATGGAGATAAACCTTTTAAAAAATTAAAAAATATATATAAGATATACATATCATCCAAACCCTTGCTCAACAAATGTTCTAGCTGCTTCTTCAGTTCTGCTATCTCTGCTGGAGTCATCCTGTAAGGAGCCTTAGATAACGGTGTCATCCCTGGTTCCAGTTCAATCGTAAAAGGATCAGACCAAGATGGTGGTAATCCCTGCAATGACTGAAACACATCCTCAAACTCCCCCACAACCTGAATACCGCTAACCGTAGACTTCCCCACTGACTATGGCATAGATATAGTAACCAAATAAGCCTGATGTGCCCTGGCTCCCTGCAATGATAGTATACACAAGCTGCTGCCGTCGGAGCACTCCTCTTGGGACAGCCAGCAATCTTGTGATCCTTGCCCCCACACCCGAAGCAACTCGGACCACCCGGCCTCTGCGTAGCCTCCCATCTCCTCTTGGTTCCCTGCGTAGGCTTGCCGCCCTTGTTAGAACCTCCCTGATGTTGAGCCTTACCAGGCTGAACTGCTGGGCTAGTCGCCACTGACTATGCCCGAATATCCTCCTCGATCCCTGCTGTAGTCTCCACCAGCTCTGCACGCGTAACATAACTCTGCCCTCTACAGTGAACCCTCAAATCATCACATAGGGCCCTCAAAAACCTCATGATCTGAGTCTTNCCAAGATGGTGGTAATCCCTGCAATGACTGAAACACATCCTCAAACTCCCCCACAACCTGAATACCGCTAACCGTAGACTTCCCCACTGACTATGGCATAGATATAGTAACCAAATAAGCCTGATGTGCCCTGGCTCCCTGCAATGATAGTATACACAAGCTGCTGCCGTCGGAGCACTCCTCTTGGGACAGCCAGCAATCTTGTGATCCTTGCCCCCACACCCGAAGCAACTCGGACCACCCGGCCTCTGCGTAGCCTCCCATCTCCTCTTGGTTCCCTGCGTAGGCTTGCCGCCCTTGTTAGAACCTCCCTGATGTTGAGCCTTACCAGGCTGAACTGCTGGGCTAGTCGCCACTGACTATGCCCGAATATCCTCCTCGATCCCTGCTGTAGTCTCCACCAGCTCTGCACGCGTAACATAACTCTGCCCTCTACAGTGAACCCTCAAATCATCACATAGGGCCCTCAAAAACCTCATGATCTGAGTCTTCTCAGACTCCATATCCCGACCCCCATACCTCAAAAGTCGACTGAACTCCAAGTCAAGCTCCCGCACTGACTGACTCCCCTGAGCTAGCTGAAGGAACTGCACCTCCAACCTATCTAGTGCCTCTCTAGGGAAATACTCGCGGTTGAACTCCAAGACGAAGTCAGCCCAAGACATCTCCCTCTGCACTCTCCTAGCAGCCACATCACTCCACCACAACTGAGCATCACCAGTCAAATGGTGGACCCCAATGTCCACCCAAAACTCCACAAGACATCTCAGAGTATGGAAGTTACGTTCCACATACGTCCTCCATGCATCCGCAACAGTAGGATCAGTACCTCCCGAGAACCGCTCGGTAAAAATACGGCTCATCTCTCTCAGCATGCTGACATAACGAGAATAAACCCCTACATCCACAACCATTGGCTGCTGCACCTACGCCGCCACTGGCGGCACTACTGATGCCTGAGTCGGTACCACAGCCGATAACCGCGCTAACAACTGTGTCAGCAAACCCGCAAGGTCAACACCCGGGACTCCACCCACTGGGACTCCACACACTGGGACCCTAACATCACCGGCTACTGGAGCATCAACACCGCCCCCTCCGGCCACACTCATGGAATCCCCCTGGACACCCTGCGACTCACCGACACCCTCTGCTGTCACACTCTGGTCCACAGTCTCACTAACCGCTGGAACTCTGCCCCTACCACGACCACGCCCGCGTCCACGACCATGCCCGCGTCCACAACCACGACCAGTAAAAGCATCCTCTCTAACCATCTGCACTACCATGAACAGAAAGCTAAGCACGCAATTACCATAACACAAAAACATAAACTCACCGACACTGTAGACTCGAATAGGATGTTCTAGGACCCCATGCCACACACAATTGATTAACTCACATAATCAATCAAGATATGCAATCCCAAACATCACAACAAAAACCTAGTGAACCCAAACCTAGAACCCTAAGGGCTCTGATATCAAACTGAAACGACCCTACCCATTTTTTTTTAAATAATAAATAATAATAATAATAAATAAACTACAACTAGTGGTCCCATATCCACTAGCCACCTAAACACAATTACAACCAACAGCGGAAATAACCAATACCAACATCCAATAAATGTCAAATATTAAACCAATATTATAACATAAACAATATCCAATATTCAACGAACATGAAACATAGAACCAGCAATCTAGCAATGTTTCTAATGACCCAAATCTAGCAACCTAGCAATACCAGACAACAATCAATCGAGTCCCTAGAACATCCTCCTCTTCATTGCCTTGATTCCACGATCACACTTTGCCTTTACCTGCACCACAAACACAAATTGAGATGCATGAGTATTTGATAAACACTCAGTGAGGCAATCCCATATCTATTGGGCTATACACACAAGCAATAAGATCTCTCATGCCACAAACAACAACAATAAAACAAACCAGGAACATGCACAAGCGACCTCGTTACTGTTAGAAGGGTGTCGACCGATACCCGAAGGTGTCGACCGACACTGGACATCTGGTGTCGACCAACACCACTTGGGTGTCGACCGACACCTGCTCGACACTCCCGAAACCCTAACAGTGTCGACCGACACCTCCACATGGTGCCGACCGACGCTCGCTAAGTCCCCGAGTCATCCTCGCGTTGGTGTCGACCGACACCACTGCCGAACAGTGATTTCCTATGAACATAACCTCCGAAACTCGCCTCCAAACTTCTCCTTTTCGTCCCCCATGATCCCAGGAACGAATCCAAGCCTCATGAACTACGAAAAACTCACAAACAACCAAAAGAAACAACCAAACAACACACAATATCACAGAAACAGAGATCTTAGCTTAGATAAGCCATGGTCATGCACTCTCTTTAGCCAAACAACAAGATCTAAGCCCAAACGATGAAGCAATCACCACAACAACCTTCCCACCACGTCCCTAGCCTTGGATCTTCACTCTCACAGTAAGATCTCACCCAAAAGGCCTTGAAATCTCACAAACTCTCACAAGAACCTTTAGAAACTGTTTTCTCCTCTTTCTCTCTCAAAAACAACAAACTGCGACACAAAAACACTTCCAAAACCCTTATGTCGTCGAAAACCCACTTAAGTAACCCGGTTCAATGGTTTCTCAAAACCAAACCGAACCAAATCGACGATTAATTCAATTTGGCCGAACCATAAATAACTGATGTCGATCGACATCCACCTCCAAAACGCAGAGTTTTGGTTGCGGGTGTTACAATAATTATCTAACATTAGATGTGCTAGAGAAAATGTGATATTAGAGTACAACAAGAAAGTTACATTGTGGTAGTGTGAGTGGTTCTGAACGCCTCCAAGCTCATCATCTCCATTATGAATATTGTAACGGTCTCGGCATTGGAAAATAAATACACATGAAAAGTTGGATAAAGATGCTACCTAAAAAAACAAAAGATAATAGCAAAGTAGACCAAATTACGTTGAATACTGCTGGCTCATCCATATCGTTCCATATACCATCAACATCGTTTGACATAAAGTCCTTAACCAAATAAGCCCATCAAGAGCGAGCTTCAGAGTTTGTATAGTAAGAAACCAAACATAAATATCCAAAAAATTTGCATACATATCAAAATAACATAATAAGACGGCATAACAATCATAACATTAAAGTGATAGATACCAATAAATGGCTTCCCGTCTGCTTGTCTAACCCAAACATTATTTTTAGTTCCGCTATCGTAAGTAGAATAACCTTCCTCCTGCTTTATCCCAGGGTCAAGCATCCACACCGCTTTGAAACCATTGTTATGGAGATATTTTGCCAAAGCACTAGGATCAGGGAAACGCTCCTGAACATAGTATTTCATAAATTTCTTATAATGTCAATACCTAAAACTTGTAAAATTTAGTCTACGTAAACCATGGTAAGCACTGATAAATTTTTACTTATTGATCTAAACGAATAAACATTCATGCCTTATCAAATGTAAAACAACGAAAGCCATCCATGTAGTCTATATCCATCCATATCACGTCAGAAGGAATCTTCTTATCACGAAATGTTTGAGCTATCTGTAATCATCAAGGTAATTGATCATAAAGTTGCATTCCTCTCTTTAGCTTTACTAAAGAGCCAGAATATATATATGGACAAAAACACTGATTGACCTCCGTTACTCTCTTGTCAGACATATAAAGGTGCTGTTCGTTTCGTGATCTAGACGCAATATTTGGATTTAGTATCTGGACGCAGTATCTAGACGCAGCATCCAGATACTGTTCGTTTGTGTTTTTGGTTTAATTCATGCAGAAATTGTATCTAGAACAAACTATGTTTGTTTTGTAATCTGGTATAGATATCTAGATACAATACATGAAAATGACCAAAATACCCTTCATTTTGTGGTTTAGTGATTTTGGTTATGTTTATAGTTAAATAATTTTCTTATAAAATTTAAATAAACATCTAATAAATATTTAAAAATGAAATCATCTTTTATGATTTAAAAATACACTATAAAAAATATTTTGGTTATATCAATTAACATTAAACATGTATTTTCTAAAATAACACAAAACACATTAAGCATGTATTTTGTTTCTAAAATAACACCAAAAATAACTTTAATAACTTTAATAGGATCCAACAAAAGCTTATAGTAATTTTCTAAAACATGAATTTATTCAAAATATGTTTTATGTTTAGAAGATAACAAATTCAAAAGTGGTCGATCGATTTGAACAAACACAACAATATGAGTGTGCTATCAATTTGAAAAATAAGTGTCCACTTCTCTCAATGTGCCATGGTTCCCCTGCAACAATCACAACTCATGTCTATGGACCCATGAGGGATGATCCTCCTCATTGAGACATCCTCCTCCTTGAGACAAGAGTGTCATGGTTCCCCTGCAACAATCAGAACTCATCATAAGCCATCAATTAGACATTCACATCTTTACCATGGTACGTGAACAATATCAAGTACTAGTGTCATAAAAAACTCTCCAATATTGACCAAACAAAGCCATAAAAACAATCAACGAAAGTCTAATTGATGGTAATACGGAAGAATCAAAACAAACACAAGAATCAATGAAAGGAGTGTCGTACCATAGTATTTTGTGAAACTGTTGTGATGCTAATACGGAAGTTGACGTCCTCTTCCTATCTTTTCAGTTATAACATCATGGAGAGTCTCCATTGCTCTATCACCAGTTGGAATGTATGGAGTATGTTCAATGTTACCTTCTTCTTCATTTTCTACAGCTTGGTCACCATGATTCTCATAATAATCTACCATCTCCCAATAAGCAAAGTCACGGTCTTCAAAGTTTGAATCTCGAATAAAGTTGTGAAGTGCCATAGTTGCTGTCACAATCTTTATCCACTTTTTCAGCTCATACTTAGGATGTTTCCTATCTAAAATCCTCCACTTTGCTTTCCAAACACCAAATGTTCTCTCTATCATAGAACGCAAACTAGCATGTCTACGGTTAAACAGCTCTCTAGTGCTAGTAGGTGGTCCTGTTCTTGCAAACAGATCAAGATGGTACCTAGCTCTACGATGAGCCCCTAGATAACCGGTTCTAGTTGGGTAACCTGAGTCTACTAGATAATACTTGCCATTTGGTGGATGAGGGAAGGAAGGTTCATGAGTAGCACAATGTGTTAACACTTTGGTGTCATGTGCTCTACCAGGAACTCCAACATAAGCAAATATAAATCTCATGCTGAAGTTACATATCGCTAGAACATTTATTGTTGGTTCTGATTTTCTACCTCTATATGCTTCTGCACTATTAGATTGAGGGCGAACAGATATATGGGTTCCATCCAAAGCACCAATGCAGTTTTCAAAAAAAGGCCAATACCTACCATCTTTAACTAGTTTAGGACTAGGTTTTGCAAACTCACCTCTGGATGGCTTCACTATATCTGCTGCAAGCTTCAAAAGAACCCCTAAAACATCATCCAAAGAATGCTGATATCGTTCAGCTAAGACCCGGACTGTTACATCTTGTGCCACCATTTCAATAAACATCGCTACACTCTCTTCAAGATAGACATGGCATGATTCTTCAAGTTTATATTTCTGTGATAGCACCTGACATAAACTCAGAAACGTACCTTGATTCATACGGAGGATATCAAAACATTGTTTCTCAGACTCATACATAAATCGTTGCACCCGACGCCAACCTCCTCCTCGATCTGTCCTTTGCATCTCTCTATTAGTATTAACTCCATAAACTTCTTGAATTGCAGAATACATACGTTCTTCTTCCTCTAATATCAAGTCCATGTCATCATCCTCAAATGATGGTCTAAATGTATCCTGCAATAAAAACAAAAGACACCAGATTGAACAAACCAAAGTCACAAAGTTCATATCATATCAAATATGCAGCCTGCAAAATCACACCGAGAGACAAACAATAAACATCTATTGATCATGTCAAGAACAGAAACTCTAAAACTCTATTGATAAAGAACAGAAACTCATACACCTGATATTTTCAAAGACCACAAACTGATTGCAACACAAAACAAGAATAAACAAGGTTTGTGTCAAAGATTTGAATACTAAACCCTTTTCAAACCTAAATCAGCAGATTTCAAATCGATAAGAACACTAAACCCTTATCAAGCCTAAATCTACAGATCGATCAACTAAATCAAGTCGGAGGAGATAAACACATAAACATAGAGAGAGCGAGAGATCGTACATCGGAGGAGTTGCTGATGAGTTCACGAAGGAAGATCTCCGCCATCTCCAACAAAAAGAAAATAAAAAATAACATAGAAACTTATGGAAATAAGAAAGAAAATAAACTAGTGGACAAGAACAAATAGGAACACTTATTTCATAAACAAGAACGAGATTCATAAACAAGAACACTTATTTCATAAACAAGAACGAGATTCATCAAAGTCATACACACATCAAACTACACACACACCAAACTACACACACACACACACCAAACTACAGATTCTCTACACACCAAACTACATATTCTCTACTTTCACCAGTCTTTGCTTTATCCAGTCTCTGCTTTCACCAGTCTTTGCTTTCACCAGTCTCAAACTCCAAGTAAAGAACTTTGTTCTCATCATCTTTAAAGCTTATGAACGTTTGACGGTTGGTAGAGTGTTCCTTGAGATGTTTCATAGTTGCTTTAAACAATGGAGACCACATTCTTATACTAGACAGTGAATTTAAAACCCTCATAGCCCTAAGCTGACTACAACTATAGTCAGGGTGACTCTCCATGAGTTGATTCTTGTAGGAAAGTATCTCATCACGTGATTGAATACTATCCCTTATCACATCTGCCACTGCTTGTCCTTCCACAGCTTTTCCTGCACGTCTTGTCCGAGTAAACTTTGGTACATTGGAAGCTGCAGGAGCATTGGAAGCTGAGGGAGCATTGGAAGCTGCGGGAGCATCATGTTCTTGTCTTGATTCAGATGCAGCCTCATCGTCATCTAACATCATGTTGTTGTCTAAATGGCTTTCACCCTGTTGAGCACTCCAACCCTCGGCTCCTGGCACTGGTTTATCCTTTATCTTTCTAGCTCCAGGCCACTCCTAAAATAAAAAGGATCCTTAATAAACTAGAGACCACAGAAGAAGAAGAAAACAAATTCTAAAGAGGAAGCTATATACCTTATAACTCTCATCCCACCAATCATCACTCATGTCTATGGACCCATTGGGATGATAGCTCATTCCAGTTCTATGAGTTAATTTCTTGAAACTTGAGTATTGGTTCTTACAAGTATTAAACTTGTTCCTAAATTTTATCCAAGTATGCTTCTCTCCAAATGTATCATAGAACTTGGATATAATCGTTTGTCTCCCAACTTCATTCACTATGCGTTTTCTTATATTGCCTTTTAGATTCTCTTCAAGTCAAAGTTCAAGGTACAATCGGGTTTGTTCATCACTCCATATTAGATTCTAGAAACACATAAAGCAAACAACACAGCTCATAAAGCAAATGATGATTTATGCACTCTCAATGGCATCAACACAGCTCATAAAGCAAACAAAGATTTATGCACTCTCAATGGCAAACAAACAAAGACTTATAAGCAAAGCCATATTACTTGGCCAATAACTAGACTAAGCGAGACTTCAACAACAAGCAAAGAAAATAGGCAATCAAACTAAACAGAAGCAAACACAGCTAAGATAGTAAGAGAGAATGCAGATAGAACCATAAAAAGCAAAGGCAGAAACAAAATAAATCAGATCACAAATCACAAATCACAAACATAAGTAGCAGAGAAATAGAAGATGATACTTACATCACTGCCCGGTATAGATGTCATAATTTCTCCTTGTGTCTGCGATTAAAATAAGTAAATCTTAGAACATAACCTTTGCTCATATAAAACTAGAATAGCGAGACTACAAACCTTTGCTTATCTAAACATTTAACAACCCATTTTAATAGAAGAGAATACAGAACATTTGCTCTCTCACCCTTGCTCTCTCACCCTTGCTCTCTTATATACAACATCATTCTACTAAAAACCCCACAGAGATATTGAATAGATCATTCACAAACGTAAAGTCACAAAACCACAAACGTAAAGTCACAAAACCAACATAAAAACATGATAGAGAGATCCATTCAAATCAAAAACTAAAAGCTCACTAGAAGCTCACTAGAAGCTCAAATCAAAAACTAAAAGCTCACTCATATGAGCATCCAAAGCATCTAAAAGCTCACTAAAAGCTCACTTATTTCCCCAAATCTCAACTAAAAGTTGGAATCCATCACTAACAAAGAGAAGAACACAACTAAAAGAGATCGTTGAAGGGATGAAAGATTCAAAAAGTCTTACCTCTGAAATTCAAAGAAGCAAGGTACGAGATGAACGATTCAGTGGGAGCAGCTCAATGAGAGATGCTTCGTTCTTCTTCCGAGACGAGACGTAGAAGGAGGAGAGAAAGCCCAATTCGTTACAGGTGCTATGGAGAAGGAGAAGAGGAGAGGAATGTGGAGAATCGTCAGAGATCCATCGAGCTTCTCCGATGGTGGCTGAAGAATTGGGGATTTTATGGTTATCTCTATATTAGAATTTTAGAGATATATTTGTAATTGTTTGATAAAAATAAGGGTATATTGGACTTTTAAAATGTTTGGATGAGTTTAATGTAGTCAAACTCTCATTTTTTTCTCATCCAGAAATTCAAATTTTTTTGGATGAGATTTTAAAATGTATCCAGATACTATATCCAGATGAGTTCCTAATTGTTACTAAACGAACAACAATGAGCATTTGCATCCAGATATTGCATCTGGTGCACCAAACGAACATGACCTAACTAAAACGGCATTGGTGGTAGCCTAAGGCCCACCTTGGAGGCATAAAGACAGTTCCTGATATGTAGACAATATAACTTAATTAAACAACAAATAGTATTAACCAAGGAGAAGTGAAATAAGAGAACAAAAGTAAAGACGAAACACTAGTCTCAAACCATACAACTTGCATAAACAATGATCTTTTTTCTTCAAAAACCCAAAGAAGGACAAATAAAAAATTACCAATGGCATGCGATAAGGACTCCAAGACAGCAATAGGTGAGGAGAATGGACCAAAGGTGATTATCGGATATGATGTTGGGGCGATAATTCTTATGATTCCCTCTTTCCTTAGATCAATCTAGACAAGAAAATATATATCAATACAATGAAAAAGATAGATATAGGTCCATAGAAATTAAATGAGTACACGAGCTACAATAATCATATATATATATACCTCACACTTTCGTGTTGTATCAGCAAGAACCCCTAGTGTTTCTCCAGTTGGAAGGACTACTAGTACCCATGGATGTGACTGGTACAGTGGAGTGGTTCCAGGGCCATATCCCCATGCATCAGTGTTCCATGTAAAAACCTGAACATTATACTCACCAAATTAATTAGGGTAACGAGTTGATGATGGTTTCTAAGTGAATGACTCACCCGTTTCCCTGTTCTTTCCAACTGCCCACTAACTTCTCCCGTTCCATAAAACGATGTGCCTGGATAAAACTGCATCACAACTCACAATTTAGCATTAAGACTTAGTAGTGACAACCTTTTTCTCATGGATCATGTCAAAATTGACATTGTAAGACCATTTTGAGAAAAAAAAAAAATACAAACCCTATATAACCTCAAAAGTGACAACTTGTTGCTCCTGAATACAATCACACGTTGGAATATATGTTGGAACATTTTGAGATACAATAGGCAATTCCCTGTCTTTGCTGTTCTTAAATGAAACACTAGGGAATGCGGCTTCCTTATGCTCCACGGAACAGTCAAACCGGAAAACTCTTGTGCTCCAAGATTGGCTTATAAATCATATCGGTTGGAGCCATATCCCTATCTTTTGTTCTGATGACATTTCTCCAACCAAATAAGGCCATAAAGAAACAACTGGTCTCCATCTATATTTTAAATGCTATACTAAAACTTATTTACCATCATTCAAACTTCAAAGAAAGGTTCTACATATATTGTCATCTAAACCTGAACAAAATAGCAAAGCAACACACTCGCAGATCTTTTATTTGGTTTTGAATTCAACGTTCTAATAAAATCGATATTCACTTTACGATGGCAAAAAAGTTACCAAAATACTGTTGCAATAATCAAAAGTCAAACTCGCCATCGTAAATAATTTTCCAAAAATAGTTGTAATATCCAAAGTCAAAAAAAAAAAAAACAATTCTTCCAAATGAGAGAGATATGAATTGTGAAGGATGTGCGAAAAGCTAAAGCGAATAGAATGATCATTCTTTTCATCTGATAAAGCGAATAGAATGATCAGATGAAAAGAAACAACCTGACAGCGAAAAGAGTTGAATTTTCGATTTTACGAGATGAGTGGCAACCACACTTGATGGGAAATTCAAAGACAAGAGTTTTAGAACTCGAAACGAAACTACTATAGTTAAACGAAAGATGTTGACTACTTTAGACAGCCCTTAGTCAAACCAAGCTCCCATATCCGATTATTTTATGTAACGAAATATGCAATACACAAATACAACACAATGTCCAGCAGCCAGAAATAAAACCTCCTAGTAACTCACTAGCAACCTATTACACAACAGGATTACTATATACATATACTGGTTTTTCACTGTTCTACAAAGACTACTATAGTTATGTAACCATACAACTATATCATATCCCCCTGACTACTATAGTTGCATTCCTCTCTTTTTAGCTTCAAAAATAAACAGCCAGAATAATGAACAAAATCACTGATCACGGTAACTCTCTTGTGAGACATATAACTTGTAATATCCGTGTTTCGGAAATAGAATTTGGAATGTGTTGATTAAACAAAAGGAGTGGATATTAATTAATTTTGCTTTAATTAATTTCTGGTTTCATCTAATTTAGCCAAAAATCTTATTTGTTATTAAGAGGATGCCTCCTTGCTCGTGTTTTCGTGAACTGCTGAAATAAAAATAGAGCAAACTTTGTTTTGGTGTTTAAAGCAAAAGAATCAGAATAATTAGGGTTTGGGAGGAAATGGATTCAACGTTTCAAATCATTCTCAAAGGTAACGAAATTTGGTAGAGTTATACCCAAGTCTTTCATCATGATTCTCCTTTTTACAGAAGTGGATTTGGGTTTAAACTCTTATGAGTTATTGGCAGTTTCATGAGACACGTTCTCTTAGTCGCGAATTGAGATCAACGAGTGTTGGAGGCTTGATTTCGGGTTCGTCTGAGATCTGATCATTACGAGATTTTGTGGGAAGCTTCAGGACTTCACCGAAGAATGTTAACGGTTCTTTTTTTGTTCCATGGTTTCATCTTTGAGATGCTTGTTTTCTGTTTTCCAGGCAGTTCGGTTTCAAGGGTGGTTTGTTGTTTTGTTTGGTTGTAGGAGCGAGTCTGATTGTTGTTGGCAAGTGGAGAACTTCTCTTTTGAGTTTTATTTGTTATTCGTGAATCACCTTGTTGAGGTGGGTGTGTGACCATGAGCTTATCTAAGTGATTGG
>NC_025685.1:12094763-12096609 GCF_000633955.1 Camelina sativa | reverse complement strand
TTTTTTTTTTTTTTTTTTTTTTTGACAACTGTCATATGTTTATTTATGGGTTTTCCAATACAGTTTTGTATTAAGTAAATTGGGACATGTGAACAATTAAAATGATTCAAAAATCTCTCAAAACTAGTTCAAACCTAACATTAAATTGGCTTTTAAATCGAATCCATCATCAGAAAAATATAAATAGTACAAAGATCAAAATACTCAACAAACCAAACTATAGATATATTTTCCGGTTCTTGAATGAAGTCCTTTAAATCTTCTCTAAAAAGCTCCGCCACCGATTACATGCATATTTGGTGTAATTCTTTTCTTTGCTCTTATGATATGAGCAATTTAATTTGTTTATATTTTTGATTATAATCCCTTATTTTAACTAATGACATGAAGTAAATAACACAAAAACTAAAAATTTTATTTTTGTTTTATTTTTTAAACTATAATAGCATGATTGTAAATAACAGTTTGACCTAAAACTTTAACAATTTTTTAAATTATATATATTATTTAAGTAGAAATTTGGTTGCAACTTGCAAGTGTTGTTTGAATATGTATTTTTTGCCTTTGAGTAATTTTCTCTAATTATAAATTCCCGAAATTCATGTGAAAAATAGTAAGTAATTTCCTTATTGGAGAACTTTGAGAAATAATTCTCGACAAATGTTATTTACTTACTTGCACATATATTAAAAATAAATAAGAAATGAAAATGTCTAATAAAAATATTTTTTTTTAGTTTTCTGAGAAACGTTTACTGTTCCTCTATTGTAGATGGTGTAGGTAACTGGGCTGCATTAATACTGTTGAAACATAATAGATGACGGTGACCACCAAAATTACATTATAAATTTATAATTGGTCAATATGAAACACATAGGAGCCTTCACATTAATATACAAAAGTAATTTGAACCGTTGATAAATTTAAAATTTGAATGTTATTGATAAATTTTGGTTAATTTTAAAAGGAACTTTAGATATATGTTTTGGAATAATTTTGGAATACATTATTAAAAAACCAAAATCATAATAAAACAAGAAATAAGAATATTTTACGTAATCGGTAAGAAAATCAATATGATAAATGACCTCATAATATATATTCATTTAGTTCGTCATTTATCTAAAATACTTTTAGCTCACTTACTCGATGTTAGGTAGGCATGATCATGGTTACGGTTATTACGGTTATGATTGATTGATTAATCACCAGTTATGACTAGATATTTTTTAACTTTAATCTTAACCGTTTAATAAATAGTTAAACGCTTACAGTTAAATATGATTCCGGTTAGATACGGTTATTAGATAACATGATACAGCTGATATTAAATAATTAATTATTGATATATTTATTATTTTATAAAAATAGTTAATGTTTGAATTTTATGTTTTATCTATGTGGTTAATCAACGATTTTGATATGGTTATGGTTAATATATTTAACCATATATTTACGGTTAAAAATTACGGTTTTTAACCGTTTTATACGATTACGGTCTGATTATGGTTTAGGTATGATCCAAAATACGGTAACGGTTTAGTTTTGGTCATACCTAAACCTAGTGTAGGTAGATCCTTATGTTACTTGACAGTTTTCTTCCTTTTATAATTAGCATATTATTTTTTTACCTTTTTATTAACTTAGCATATTATCTAAAATATAGTTTTTCCTAATTAATAATATGTCTTTAATTTTCCCATAAAAAAATATAAATTCAACTTTCACCAGATTCCACTTAAACAAGGGTGTGTCTACTAATGTATTGTAATTTTATATATGGTGTATCAAATGTAATAGTTCACCATTTAATTTAATTCATGTTGTTTTTATACTATTTAAAAGA
>NC_025685.1:12089132-12094267 GCF_000633955.1 Camelina sativa | reverse complement strand
TTAAAAAAAAAAAAAAAAAAAAAAAAAAAAAAGAATAAGTAGCAACCCAAGTCCTATATGAATACACTAGTAGGCTGAACCCACACGTATTTTGTATTTTGGTTTGTAGATAAAATTTGATTACTTCTTTTATGTATATAATTTAATCATCAAAGATGTTTGTCAAATGTTTCTAGCGCGTTTGTTATCATGATTTGTTTTTTTTTTTTTAATCTTTTTTAACATTTTGTAAACCTGTGATTATTTTGATTCGAGTGATATGTTATCTATGAATAAAGGAAAAAAATTGTAAGGTGGAGAATAAAGGAAAATGGAATATAAGAGACAGAATTTTATTGTGTTCGGTCATTATCTCAAATCAAAAAATTATTTGTGCCTGACATCTGTTTTATATTCTGAAGCTGAAGGTCAATACTATATTACATCATATCGCCCTATCGTTTACAACTTATAAATAAAGAAATTTTTTTTTGCGAAAATCCAAAATAAAAAAGGTTGAGAAACGTCTAAACAAAACGTACATTTTGTGTATGTGTAATGGTGTAAATGCAAGATAAATCATCTAATATTTGCATTCCATTATTTTATATTTAAATTTTTGATTCATTTTGTACATAATCCCATCAAAAAGTAAACGTTTCATAAATACAAAAAAAAGATCTATTATTTCCATTACACGCCAGAATTTCAGGGTGACAAACTCAAGCAACTATAAACAAAGATTTGATCAACACTTTTGATAGAAGATGAATAAAAAATCTTATCCACTTTTACTGTGTGCTACAATGATAGACGGTCGACAACGACTACCGTATCATTATTTTCAATGAAACGGTTATTGATAATTCAGAAGTAATCTCCACCAATACTTCATTGATTATCAAAGTGTCGACAAAGTTTTAGAAGGATGTCATGTTGTGAAAATTCTTTCGGGTGGTGACTAGAACTTACGGAACCTGAATCAATGAAGTGATTAGTGGAGATCAATTCTGAATTATCAATGACAGTTTTATTGAAAATAATGATATGGTAGTCGGTCCACTATTTTTAAACGTTTATTATTGTACCACACAGAGAAAGTGGATAAGATTTTCCATTCATCTTCATTAGTTTGATTATCAAAAGTGATGATCAAATCCTTTGTTTATAGTTGCTTGAATCTTGTCACCCTACAAATTAAAAGAGAAAGATATGGATTAGCTCAAACAAATAAGTTTGTTAAAAAAATTTTGCCAAATAGAAAGGAATTTGATATGAAATATGAACCATATTGGTTTAAGAACTTACAAAAACATCACACAAAGTCAGTTCTAACGTGTCATCAACTTCATCAACTTTCCTCCACTTTCTAAGGACTGATCTCATGAATGAAGATCTTTCACTCTGTGGAAGTGAACAATTTCTTGGAATTGCTATGGTGTATATAGAATAAGCTAATATAGGAGATATATAATTGTGATCATAATTAGGTTTGATTTTATAGGCAAAATGACAATAGAATATATGCTATTAGAATATATGCTATGAGAATATATGCTATAGAATATATGATATTGAAAACATCTTCTTGTACTTACATCTTTTCCTTTTACTATCTTATATAACCATATTATTTGGTGAAGATTACAATGAAGTTTATTTGAGATTTATCATCTTAGTGTAATATAGTAATCGAGCTAAATTTGAAATGTGTGATTTTTTTTAATTGAATGAAACTTGTAGAAAGGAAGATTAAATAAATAGAGTAATGACCATTACAACCCTTGAAAAGAGTTTTAGGTTAACTCAAACTATAACATAGTGAATTTATTTTTTGGTTAACCATTCTGAGACAACTTCACGGTTAAACATGTTAGAGCTAGAACAATTTTAAGATAGATGAATTTCCAGAAAGTGATTGTTGGAACCGTGTAAGTGAAGATAAAACACATAAAAAGAACACATATAAATTTGTAAAGACGGTAAACAAGTCTTTAAAACATCTCACAAACAGACAGAGAGTAAATGTGGGATCTATTAAAAAATGGCGGTGGGCGTAAAATTAACAAATCGTTGCATCAATTAACATTAAAAAAATTGTTACATCAATTTAATATTGCTATTAAATAGTTTCAAAATGAGTTTTCATACGGTCAATTAAAACCCATGTTTAAAAAATCTCCGCCTAGTACCGATTACACCTCGTAAAATCGCTAGACCCACCTTCTCCGCCTTGATTAATGACTAATTCCCGCCTAGCATTGATTATCTAATTATGTCTGTCTAATTTGATAATAACCCATCTAATCCGATTACTCTCCGCTTAATTTTTTGTATACAGATTATTTTGAAGCTAAATATAAATCAAATATTTTTTTATTATTATTTTAGACATTTAGATTAAGAGTTTGTGATGTTTTACGATAAAATAATGTATAAACTTATAATGAAAATCATAAAATTTTATTTTTAAATTATGTTTTTATGTGTTTATCATAATTTTAAATACAAAATTATAGTTTTCTATTTTTTTGATTTTTTTTCTTTTAACATAAATAAAATTATACATATATATAGTACTATATATTTTATTTTATTATTAATTTTATAAAATAACCCTAAAACTAGTCATTGATTAATTCTCTTATAATCTTTGTTTATAAAACATATAGTACTATAGCTCCTAGATATTTCTAAAACATGGATTAAAACCATGAACCTAACAAAGAAGTAAAAGCATAAAAATTAAAATTAAAATTTAATTGTCATCTACTAAGAATCAGTTCTTTTTCTGAACAAAAGAATCCACATGGAGCCTCCACATGCTTAAAAGTTAAAACTGTAACAGTAACCAATAATTTTGAGATTATTCCATCATCAAGATAAGCTCTTAATTATCACTGATCAACATTTACGACAAATATTATATTAATTTCTATGAAGTCATAGAAAATAGTTGAAATATGGGATTTTGTTTTTACTAGTAATTTGGTTGAAATAACTCTTAGATGAAAAAAATCCAAATAAAATATGACACAAAGAATTGTTTAATTCAATATTAGAAACAAACACAAGGAATATAAAACAAATACTAGACAACAGGAATTTTTTGATTCGAGATTAAAATATTCTTATTCTCCACTTATTGTCCATTCATAAAAATCGAATACAAAAAAAAACTTAACTATGTCATCCCCTCACATACTTTTTTTTTTTTTTTTGTGAAACCACCTTACAACCTAACATATACCATTAGCATAGAAAATGTTCTACGAGTGAGTAACTCCGGCGTAATAACTAACTAATAACTCATGTAAAAGTAAGTTATTGGCTAATTAAGGCATGTTGGTATGAATGAGTTATATTTTCGATTTTACGAGATGAGTGGCAAACACTTGATGGGGAGAATCAAAGATATAGTTTAAATACTCGAAACGAAACTGTCTATTTCTCAAAAACGAAATTCAAAGACAGCCCCAAGTCAGACCAAAGCTCACATATCCGATTATTTAGGTAGTGAAATATGCAATATACAACAAAATGTCGCATACATTGAAAGTGTAAATCTTGATCACAACTGTCCATATATTCACTTATTTATGCACATATAATGGACAACCCAAGTAGTCAAACAGAACTTTGCGAATACATCTATGGGAAATTTGTGACTTCATATTCATGATCTATTTTCAGAGGAGATTCCTTGGAAACAGGTCGGTCTTCAGACCAGAGCTCCAAGTTAACGGTTCCACAGTCCCAATGGACGATACATTTGAAGACCTGACTAACATCAAACCTGTTTACCAGCCGTAGATTAAGACTCTTGTCCACCAGCATCCATTCACCTGAAAATAATAGAGAAGAAGATTGTTCGCACAAACGTTACATGATCCATATCATTAGGGAGGTTCTCTTCATCCAAAAGGTATCATAATTAAAGTTGATCAGTAAGGAAATATCTCCACAGGTTTAATTTAAAGTTGCTAAAGCCTCTGTTTCTGGGGTTTTTTTAGTAATTCTCTATTGTTAAGCTGAAGTATCATATTCTTCTTTCTGTTTCCGCTTTTGATTGAAATGAGAAAGATATGAAGGGTGTACAAGTACTTACCGTGTGGGAGGCTGTTCCCTGCATATAACTGGTCTCCAGAATCTGGCCAAACTTCATGCTTTGAACCATCAATTGACGTGAAGGAGACAAACGTTTCAGTTGGATGCATAAGATAGAAAGTTGGATGGACTCTTAAGCATACCAGCCTGCAGCGTTTAGTAAAGACAGGGAGTTTGAATCACAATCTCGACTTGAAAAGGATTCAAGCACCATATATCAGCTGCCAGAAATAAAACCTTCCTAGTGACTCACAACCAACCTATTACTTGCAAAGACTACTTGAATTACACAACAGGATTACCATATATATATATATTGGTTTTTCACTGTTCTACTATAGTTATGTAACCTTACAAATCGTCTTAGGGACTTTAGTGCGGAAATTTTCTCTGTTCCTTTTTCAGTCTCACTAAAAAGCATAGGCATGGTGGCAAAAAAGGAAAAAGTGAAGCATGTAGACAAACCTTGAAAATCCTCCAGAACCAGCACCAACACTACGGGCCTCAATGCTAGAGGCGATACGAAAAACTCGGGGATTATCTTTAGGTATACTTATTTTACGCCGAAGAATCAGTCCGCCGCCTATATCACCTTCTAGGATAAGAGACTCTTCCTCTCCTGCATGTTCCAAATCCCTCCTACACGAAATGAATCAAACAATTCAGTAACACACGTACATATAACACAAAGAGAGCTTTGTATTTATGTAAACAATTATCACATTCACATACATGAAAAAGGTGTATATGAGAAAAAAATCTTCAAAGTAAACTCACTCAATGACACTATATTCTTCAGTACATCCAGCTGACCGGTACTCCGTTCCACTGTACTCTTCATAGCCACTGATATCTATCCTGCTATGAAGCCACTGAACTCCTGCAAATTGTAAGCAACCAAAATAAAATATCTGGAAATTCTATAAAGCACCATGGACATAACCTGATCACAATTAACCATGATCTAATTCTTAGATCATTGTTATGTCTACAAAACCCAGCAATTTTACATTTGCTACGGTATGAAAAAAAATTGAGATGTTAGTCAT
>NC_025685.1:12040339-12082553 GCF_000633955.1 Camelina sativa | reverse complement strand
AACAATTATCACATTCACATACATGAAAAAGGTGTATATGAGAAAAAAATCTTCAAAGTAAACTCACTCAATGACACTATATTCTTCAGTACATCCAGCTGACCGGTACTCCGTTCCACTGTACTCTTCATAGCCACTGATATCTATCCTGCTATGAAGCCACTGAACTCCTGCAAATTGTAAGCAACCAAAATAAAATATCTGGAAATTCTATAAAGCACCATGGACATAACCTGATCACAATTAACCATGATCTAATTCTTAGATCATTGTTATGTCTACAAAACCCAGCAATTTTACATTTGCTACGGTATGAAAAAAAATTGAGATGTTAGTCATGGCAGCAGAAGAAGTTTAGTTAAGAAGCTAATATGAAAACTTGACAATAGAGGGCTAAGAAACCGGTCGTTATTCTTGGCAATACACCATATGTATAGCATAGTAATATAGGAAGTTGTCTGGTTGATCATAGTAATATCGTGTCTCTTAATAGAGAGGCTGAGGTTAATTAGACAAAGAAACAGAACTTGCGTATGATCCTGAGTCTCCTCCACAATAAAAATATTTCAATTTATAAACGATCTGCAACTTTTTCAAGCTTAATAGTAGACCGAGAAACAGTTTGTCGGTATAATACCTGATGGAACATGTGTCATAGACAATATCCTTCCACCAATCCAAGGAACTACATTAAGTTTCCAATCGCCACTGCTTAACTCAACTGGCTCCCTTGAAAGTTCCATTCCCTTTTGTCCAAGGAGCACTTCCTTCTCAGATATCAATTTTGTTTATTCTACATTTTAATAATACACATTGAAGTCACTATGCAAGTAAACAACTATGATAACTAGAATTCGAGTACACTTCACAAATTCACTTTCAAATGGATATTTCATCAAACAAAATATAAAGGCGAAAGCTATAATTATGAGTAGCACATACTCAGAAAGAAGATAGCTGCTATACACTGACAATGTTTATTACAGTATGTATAGGTTCATGGAACTAACGATCTTATATGAAAGCAGGGGGCAATTCAGTTAAAACAGTAAATAATTTAAAATCAAAAAATAAAGCTGATGGATGTAACAAGGTATTTAGAGAACTTGAAGACTGCAGTTATAACCAGAAGAAATACATCCCAATAACTACAGAAGCTACAAACATATTTAGGAAATGAGATGTACCCATATGAAGTTTGAAGCGCTCATTGCTTGTGGATATTAACTCTGAAACTTCACTTTCTGAAGGCACCTTAATGTGGATAATCTCTCCATCCGTTCCCCAAGCATCAAGCTGTTCAACACTATCCAGATTTAGATGTTTTTGAAATTATAAATACACATTATCATTTTAAGAAGAGAGTGAGCAGTACCATCGCACCCCCTCCTAGTAATAACTGGACATGAACACGACGCGTTGGCCTCTGCCAGTCTCCTTCAGTTTTCAAAACCTTGACAGTGACAGTGGAAGAATGTCGCTCAGCAATGTAGTGTGTAACTAGAAATCTGCCTTTAATGTAGCCATATCCATCTCCATCATCCTCAAACAAGAGTCCTTTAGCTTTCCCTGACGGAGACAAACGAAGTATTATTCTGATTATTACGAGATTTACAATATGAACACTACAACAAGGACTTCCAAAAGTAAATGTGACATTATGATTTCTTCTCTTTCCACGAGTTTCAGTAACATGATACCTTGTTATTTGATAAACAAGTTGCAAAAAGACGAACAGATGCAGAGTGGAAAGAAATAATATTTTCAGATCATTGGTCTCCTCTGTCTGGATCGAAAGCTAAACTTACCATTTTCATCTAATGACACAAGTAGGGTCAAGTCATCTGACATACTAAACTCCCCAACATGCAGATGTGGAGGAGCCAATGATATGATGGATCCACCTTGTAAATATAACGATGGCAAATCCTGACATCATGAAACGAACAACCAATATGTGAAAAATGTAAACAAAATATAAGTTCTTTCACAAAGAATATAAAGACGCAATCACAACTGTTAGCAACCATACCGGATGTGAATCTTCAAAATCAAACCTCAGCCAAGTTCCTCTTGGCAATATGTGCTGAAGCTCATGTGATCCTTGATTAGACAACGTGCTAGACAATGATGGAAACAAACCAAAGAAAACCTGATGAGTATCAGTGTTTGATAGATAAACTACAGAGCAACTTACAAGAATGACAAAATACATTTTTCCTGAAAGCATTTGCAGAAAATGACTGAAGAAGAATGAGACATTATAAGGTGAGAAATTTTATGATGAAAGTGCTGTATTCAGTTGTGATTATTAAAGATAAGTTTTACCACAAAACACTTGAAACACCATCGTGACCAAACATCATAAAATGTCAATAAGTGCTCGACAAATGGTTCTAATTACTTCAACATTCTAAAAGTCCTAAATCTTATCACTTGTTCTGAAAATCAACTCAAATAGCACTTCATCAAGTGGCCAAAATCAGACCACAAATAACAAAACAAAGCAGAGTCATAAAATCAGCAATCTGTAAGAAAAGAAAGCAAAGATTTTGAAAATCTTCGTACACGACTGCAAAATATATCGGGCAATGTCTGAATAGGAAGAAGAAAACCTTGCATATATGAGAAGCGGACCCAAAAGAAAGGCGTTTTCAACAGTCCTTAGCCGAGAATCTTTAGGATCTGCGTTTATGAAGACACGGATAAAAAAAAGAGAGAGTAAGTTTTTATTGCATTAGTTCAAGAGATGGAATATATTGTTATACGGCAACCCTACCAGCGAAAAATATTGGAGTTGCAACTGGAGCACCAGTTGTATGGGCGATGTAAAATAGGGTGTAAAAATGTGGTAGGAGTTGGTAGCGCCTCTTCAATGCGGCACGGCAGACTTCCTCGCACTAAATAAAAGACTACAATTCATAAGTGACAACAAATTCCTAAAACAAGAATCATTGACTTTCTTTATGAGATAACAATTTTACAAGTAGTTGCAGGTCATTAGTAGAAGAGGTAGTATTTTTGCCTGCATATCTTATATAAGTTATTTCAGGTGTCTATCATTCATCTTTTCAGTAATATAAAAATGATTTGTGAAGCAAAAGTAGCTCTTATAAGATTTGCAAGCAAAAAACTACCTCTTCTCCGAAGGACCACGGTTCATGGTCATCAGTGCCAGCCTCAGAATGGCCACGACAGAATGGAAACATAGCTCCAACACCCATCCAGCGTCCAAATAGCCGCGGAGTCGCATTGCCAGCAAAGCCACCGATATCTGGCCCAGATAAGGGCTGACCACTAAGCCCCTGTATATAATTTAATGTCTTATAGTTAATAGGTGTAACGGACACTTAACTGGAACGAGAAGAAAATTGTTTTATTCCACATAGTTTGTTGCCGAATCAAGATATACTACTGAATAACCATACTTTTCACTCATTTCTTCTGTTAGCTCTACCAAAGTAAGGGAATATGTATGCTATAAGAAACACCAAAGCTTAAAAGAACAGCAGACAATTCCATGCTTTAAACTTTTAGGTCTTCAGAGTTCAATTAGCACAAAATAAATTAACGTAAATGATAATACACTCCATGCTTTAATTTTGTAATAAGGATACTCTGAAATTCTTACCAGCTGAAGTACCATCGAGATAGACATATGTTAATGCTCCCAGTTTGAAAGATTATCTCCTGTCCAAGTTGCAGCATATCTTTGGCTACCTATGAATCCAGCCCTTGTCAATACAAACGGTCGCTTCTTCTTATCAGCGAGCTCCATCCCTTCATAAGTTGATCTTGCCATCAACATCCCATAGACCTAGACAACATGACATCTTGACTAAGTTATCTTGAAGTGTCTAAAATTGTACCTCCATCATGCAATGATGCACATACACAGCTATCGCAGGTACAAAAGGTTTTTTTTTTTTTAGCATTTATTTTCACTCTAGATGCACTTCAAATGTCCCATATGTTAAAAAGGGTGAAGGGAACCCTCAGCATAGAGATTCATAAAACACTTCTTGGAAGCTGCTACCGAAATTTTTAACAGCAGTAACATATAACCATGCAAAGACAAGTAGAACTATACAAAAGACAAGTAATAGTCGCATATGTCTATCACAATATATTTGTATCCAATCAACCACGACATATTTCCATAACTATGATAACATCAGACAAGCATAGAGGAAATTTGAGATTAGAGTAGAAAAAGAAAGTTACGTTGTGGTAATGTGAGTGGTTTTGAACACCTCCAAGCTCATCATCTCCACGGTGAATATTGTTCTCAGGCATCGTCTTTGTCACAACCTGGACGTTATCAAATATGACCATACGAAAACTGGATAAAGATTCTGCCTAGAAACTAATAAAGGATGAACATCGTAGACAAAATTTACTTTGAAAACTGCAGGCTCATTCATATCATTCCATATACCATCAACACCATTTGAAACGAAGTCCTTAACCAAATTAGCCCACCAAGTGCGAGTTTTTGAATTTGTATAGTCAGGAAAAGCGCAAGGCCCAGGCCAAACTTCACCTATAGAAACCAAATGTAAAATGTCAGGAATATATGCAGAATTATAAAATTAAGATGATAAGAAAGCATAAAAACGTGATAGGAAGTCAAATTACCAATAAATGGCTTCCCATCTGCTCGGCTAATCCAAACATCATTTTTACTCCCACTATCGTACACATAATAACCTTCCTCCTGTTTGACTCCAGGGTCAAGCATCCAGATTGCTTTGAAACCATTATTATGAAGATCTTTCGCCAGAGCACTAGGATCTGGGAAACGCTCCTGAACGTAGTATTACAAAAAAATTCTGTTAATGTCAATACAAAACTTCTAAGGCGTCTATATAAGCCATGGTGAGCAGTGTTACTAAAATCCACTTGGAATAATGATCTTTAAAGAGAAAAAACATGCCTTGTCGAATGTGAAACAACGAAAACCATCCATGTAATCAATGTCCATCCATATCACGTCAGAAGGAATTTTCTTGTCACGAAACATTTGAGCAATCTGCACTCACCAACACAATGATGAAAATATGACAACGAGGTCCAAAGAAACTGAACATAAAGTTTCATTCCTCTCATTAGCTTTTCACCAAACAGCCAAAATATGAACAAAAACACTGACCTCGGCTACTCGCTTGGCAGACATATAACTCCAACGGCATTGGTGGTAGCCTAAGGTCCACTCTGGAGGCATAAAAACAGTTCCTGAGAAGTAGAAAACGATAAATTATTCAAAAAAGAACAATCTTTACCAAGGAGAAATGATAGACAGGACAAAAGTAAGAGTAAACAATAGTCAACATACACATTACATAAACAAAGATCCTTTCTAGAGGGATTAATTCCTAAGAGAAACTTGTCACTTTTAGTCACTCAGCCAAATTAACAGATCACATATGAAACGTTTCAATGGCACGAAGAAGCACAATTAAGATGTTAAAAAAAGAAGAAGAAGCACTTTTAAGAAAATTACCAATGGCGTGTGACAGGGACTCCAAAACAGCAGTGGGGGAGGAGAATGGGCCAAATGTGATTATCGGATAAGATGTTGGGGCAATAATTCTTATACTTCCCTCTTTCCTTAGATCAATCTAGACAAGAAAAGTATGTTAATACAATGGAAATGATAGATTATATTGCAACGTGGATCCACAAAAGAGGGATATTCATATACCTCACACTTTCGTGTTGTATCAGCAAGAACTCCAAGTGTTTCTCCGGTTGGAAGGACAACTAGTACCCAAGGATGTGACTGGTATAACGAAGTGGTTCCAGGGCCATATCCCCATGCATCAGTGTTCCAAGTGAAAACCTGAACATTTTACTCACCAAATTAATTAGGCTAACCAACTGATGATGGTTGTTAAAGTGAATGACTAACCCGTTTCCCTGTTCTCTCCAACTGACCACTAACTTCTCCCGTTCCATAAAACGACGTACCAGGAGAAAACTGCATCGCAAGTTAAGCATTAAGTGAACTACCATTATCTTCCTGGATCATGTCAGCTCGAGATTAAAAAAAAAAACACAAACCTCAAAAGTGACAACTTGTTGGTCCTGAAGACAAGCACAAGTAGGAATACATGCTGGAACATTTTGAGATACAATAGGCACTTCCCTGTCTTTACTGTTTTTAAACGAAACACTAGGAGATGCAGCTTTCCTATGCTCAACAGAACAGTCAAACCGGAAAACTCCCTGCTCCAAAATCGGCTCGAAAACCATATCAGTCGAACCCATCTCTACAGTTTCAGAGCTATCTCCACTTAGAGTCATCCTAACTAAAGATTTTTTCTGGTTCCTTCTGCATGCAAGGTGGTTGTACTAGTGTGTAAGTTGTGTATGACATATCCTCCAAACAAAAGAAGGCATAAAGAAACAATTAGACGACAATACAAGTTAGTTATTAACCTAAACATAAGCAAAAGAGAAACCCAGAGAAAGAGAGAACAAGGAATTAAAAATTGGGAAAATATTCGATTTCAACAGCAATTGATTTTTGGAATTCAGCGTTCTAATAGAATTGATCCATTCACTTTCATATAGTCACCAGTAAAATCGTGGACCCAGAGAATCAAATTAATCCTTCGTATGAGAGATATGATCAGAAGAAATAAGCAAATAGAGAAATTGTAACGGAGCAAGAAACAAAACCTGACAGTGTTCTCGACGACGAGAGGGAAGGATCTAATCGCCGGAAGGAACAAACACGGAGCGATCGGATTCAGGGAGTGATGATGAGAGCAACCATTAAAGAAAAAGGAAGAAGCTCAAGTTTTGGTAGAGAGTGTCAGTAATAATCTCTCCATTGAGTTGATAGTTAGCTCAATTTTTTTTTTTTTTATATTATTTTTTTTTTTCCATGTTGTAATATAGAGAATTCGAGATAAGTCAACAAAAGAATTTTCATTTTGTTTGAAAAATGTTTTCTGACAATGAAAAAATACTTTTACTTACAGTATGATTTTATATAACACTTTTTTAAGGTTACAAAATATACACATGAATTTTTCTGAAAATAATTTGATTGTATATCCAAAATACAAAATTGGAAATTGGAAACCGAATCAATTTTTTGTTATTTTTTTTTATAACAGTTTGGTTTTGTTTCTTGATTTAAGTCAATAATAATGTGGTAACAACTAACTGAATCTATATTGAACAAAATAATTGAAGAGTTTGAAACCGAGTTACAAAGAAAATGAAATTTCTTCAACTTTGAATATGTATGGTTCAACATCTACAACTATAAGTTCAATAATTTATTTTCAATCGTGTTATTTTATTTTTATGTAGGTAAATAATGTTGTCGTCAAAACTAATTGAGCCTCTCTTGAACAAATTACTTGAAATGTTTGAAATTGAGTTACAATTGCGGTGAAATTCCTTGAATTTTAAGTACATATGGTTTAACATCTATGACTATCCGATTTTTTTATTTCGAATGACTAATTAGAATGGTATTTCCTTATAATAGTTTAAACTTCATTTTCTACAATACTTCCACGTAAAATATAATTTAACGGTCTTTCTAATTTTGTTAATCTCATAAATTGATAACGTCACATATAAGAATAGTGAATGAGTATAGGTTAAGTGAGCAAAATATTTTTTTTATATATTAATATATATATATCTAGAGTTTCAAAATACTAGAGTATATATTTTTATCTTTTTGCACAAAATATCTAACTATATATTTAGGTATGTTTTAAAGAATTTTATATATTATTTGATTAAACTATTGATAAATGAACAGAATATGTGAAGTACATAATGTTGAGCCAACATCTAATTGAATTTTTGATGAGAAAGTAATAAAAAAAAATGAAAATCAAATTACAAATTATAATGAAATTTCTTCATCTTCGAGTGCATGGTTCATATATGGAAATACTTGCAGAAAGGAAATATATTCAAGAAATGATGTACCATATGCATTTGATTTTTTTTCATTTCAATAAATGATGATGAGAGCAACCATTAAAGAAGAAGGAAGAAGCTCCAGTTTTGGTAGAGAGTGTCAGTAATGATCTCTCCATTGAGTTGACACTTAGCTCATTTTTTTTTTCTTATTACTTTTTTTTTCCCATGTTGTGATATAAAGAATTCGAGATAAGTCAATAAAAGAATTTTCATTTTGTTTGAAAAAATACTTTAACTCACAATATGATTTTATATAACACTTTTTTAAGGTTACAAAATATTCACATGAATTTTTCTGAAAATAATTTGATTGTATATCCAAAATACAAAATTGGAAATTGGAAACCGAATCAATTTTTTGTTATTTTATTAAAAAAATATTACTAAGGTGACTACTCTCTCTCATAAAGTTGATGTTTAGAAGCTTTTACACATTTTAAGAAAATAATGATTACTGAGTTTAAATATATATTTTTATTTGACTAAAGATATATTATTTAATTTTTGCACAAAATATCTAACTATATATTTAGGTATGTTTTAAAGAATTTTATATATTATTTGATTAAACTATTGATAAATGAACAGAATATGTGAAGTACATAATGTTGAGCCAACATCTAATTGAATTATTGATCAAAAAGTAAAAAAAAAAAATTGAAAATCAAATTACAAATTATAATGAAATTTCTTCATCTTCGAGTGCATGGTTCATATAATGGAAATACTTGCAGAAAAGAAATATATTCAAGAAATGATGTACCATATGCATTTGAGTTTTTTTCATTTCAATAAATGATGAAAAGTTTTAACAGCACTTTCATATTTTTACTATTTGTTAAACTTATTTTCAATACATTAACGTAAAATAAATTTTAATAGTCTTACTAATTTTGTTAATGTCGTTAAGTTGATGTTGTCAAACATAAGAATAGTGAATGATTATGAATATTTCAACTGATTTAGATATATTTCCTATATATTTTATCTAGAAAACTAAAAAACTTAGTGTCATTTATAAAAAAATCTAAATAATTGGTTATTTTAATAGAATTTTATACTTTTTGCTTTATGAAATCATTGATATGAATAGAAAAAAGTGGTGGAGCATTTTCCTTGTTTTATTATTGGTCTCATTTTAAGTCAATATTCAACATAATTTAACAAATACAAGGAATTATTAATCTAAATACCATGATTATCATATATATGGAAAAAAAATTATCTTCCACTCCGTAATTAAATATATATTTATGCCTATATAAGTGTTTTTATGTCATTTTCACTTGTATTCTTTTGAAAATATTTGTATTGAATCCTTTAATCAATTTATGCAATTATATGAAAGAACACAGATTCGTTCAATTAAAAGTGTAAAAATATACTGATTAAAATTTAAAAGCTAATATATTTGTACCCTACGTAGTATAGTTATCATTCCATTTTTTATTTGTTTGTTCCACATTGCATGCATTCCGCATGTTCGCATCAACACTACATATATCACTTAACTTTTATGAATTGTTTGTTAAGTACATTTTATAGTTATCATTTCGTTTTTTATTTCTTTGATGATTATCTATTTCTTGATATTTCATCCGTCCTCTATTAAAAGTGTGTGGTCAAAAAAAAGAAAAGAATATACATGCTAAAATATCAGTTTTCTTGCAAAATTTTGTCATAAGTAAGTTTTTTAAACTCTTTCATGCGTAATGACAACATTTGGTTTTTTAATCTTTTAACTGAACTAAATGTCACTTTATCCGCGCTCCGAACTCTCTTAATTTTTATTTTTAAGAATTTATAAATTAATATTGATACAATACAATTTTTGGTGGGTGGATTTTAAGGATATCACCACATTATTTCATATTTGTTTGTTATATCTTACATGCTTCATAATTATTTTTATATATTTCTGAATAATCTTTCTTACTTTCTCTATATATGCAATCTCTCAATATTATGAAACTCACTAACAAACGTGAATGCCACATTTTCATACTTCATTTGAGCTTCAAAACTTGAAGTAAAACTTTATTTTTTTAATTCAATTAATATTTTATCAAACTATATATTAATTTTGCATTTTGTCACAATTAATAGGAATAGATGTTCCTCGCTTACATTAGTATCACATGTATTAAGAATATCTTAAAAATTGAGTTAAGATTTTGATAAATCAGTATGATAAATATATTTATTTATGCTCGTCAATGTCTATATATAATTTTAACTTAATTAATATATATTATTATTTATTAAAGTATTAATTTATAAAAATAAGTTTTGGTTTGTCCAATTTGGTTACAAGTTGGATTCGATTTGGTTTATGTTGCTTACTTGAGTTAGATTTGGATAGATGAAGTATTTTATCATTTCATAGTAAGGTTAGTTTGTGTTGCTATTTTAATAAATTAATACTTTTAATATACAAAAGAATACATATCAAATATCAAAAAATTGATTTTTTTTGGTTGACAAAAAGGTTTTTGGTTTAAACTTGTACATTCTCTCAAATTGGAGATCACATCATATAATTTTAGTCTCCATCGATTTTTATAAGTTTTTTCTTTTAACACTTGATTTTTTCACCTTTTAATTTTTTTTTGGTACTTTCCAGTCGAGCTAATGACACTTAGTAAAAAAAAGAACTTACTATAATGGTAAATGAGTAAAGTGATACTATTATTATTATTGTATTTCTCTTTTGCGTTGTACATGAAGTTACCAAGTGTATTTAGGATTGATGAGTAATAAATATTATTTTGTATATTTTTATGAAATGACTAGTATTATTGTCTTGTACTTGAGAATCTTATATTTAACTTTTATTAACTAACTTTTTTTCATATCCATTCCTTTTTCTCTTCCAAATCTAATACCTTATTGACTTTTTGAAAATGATAAATAGGTAATATACATATGTTATTAAAAATTAATTTTATATACGATATAAAATATTCCTTATATAATAAATAAAAATTGATGATGATTTCAAGGACAATACGTCCTTTAAAAATGTAGTTTTTGAAATGTCAGTAGTGAGAAACGGTTTATGTTTCTCTAAATATATATATATATATATGTAGAATTATATATTATTAAAAAATAATTTGAACCATTAACTAAGTGATAGATGTGATTTGATTTTCTCGTAAGATTTTAAAGGGTTAATTGCACTCACGCCCACTTTGAGTTCAACTTGTTGCATCCATATCCACTTTACAAACTTGGTAGACTTTGTTAAGTTTTTAGCTTAGGTGTTATTGTTAGTCGGACAATTTTGCCCATCTCCTCTTTCTCTCTTCATTTTCTCTATTTTCTCTTTTTTGTTATTAACACTTTAAATGGTTATCATAAAACAAATTATATATACAATATGTTATGATTATATATTTTTTACATTTTAAGATACATATTGCTATATTTTTGACAAATAATGTATCCACAATATTGTATCCACAAATAGTTATCCATGTGGACAAATATCGAATCTACAAATTGCACTATAACCCCATATGTTTCGATATGGATATGTTGTCATAGTCACCTGAATTGATGTGTATTACTTCTATTATGTATGAAGAAACACAAGTAACTATCTATTAACAATACTGCAATTGACTATCCACTTATCATTGAACAAATGTTCAACGACAAATGGATACGATATTTGTCCACATGGATAACAATTTGTGGATACAATATTTGTGGATACATTATTTGTCAAACTTATCCAAATGGATAACCCAGATCGAATTTCATATAATCTAAAGTGATAAGGAAAAGATCTAAAGATTTCACCTTCTCTAGATTTCCACCATTATTGGAATAGTTTTTAAAAACTTTAGAAAATGAATGTGAGAGAGAAAGAGAGAGAAACATAAATAAGCTTTTCTCTTTCAATGGATGAGCAAAAGCAAAACAATGAAGAAGAAGATGTATTGTTTGGTTGAATAATTGAGAGAGAGAGATAGAAAGAAATAGAGAAAATAGAAGGGGTTATAAGGAGTGAGGGATAATATGTAATTAAACTTGAGAAAAGTATATGAGTAATAGAAAGTGGGTGTGAGTGTTAATACTTTTGGAGAAAGTGGGTATGAGTGCAAAATTCCCATTTTTAAACGAGATGCCCACTTAAAAAACGTGGTGGATGGTACGCTAGTAAAAAAAATGCAATATCTATTTAACTTTCTCAAGCATGCGGCATCAATCATACCACCTTCTAAAATTCTACAATTAATCAGATCTAAATCATATCAGTGTCCCTGGTGGTGATGAAATTAGAAGAGCATACAATATATAGGAATATATTATACCCAAATCTGTGAAATTCTTTACAACTCAATATATTTTCATTGCTTGATTGAGATGATTAGTTTAAGTTGTATTATATGCTTTATATCTTATATGGCTAAAATAATGACTAGATTTTTTCTCATAGGTTGGAGTTCTTATTATTTCTTTATTACGTTTATGTATAAGTTTTGGATTAAATCGATAGTTTCTATCGAGAAACCTCATGAAAGAAAAATGTGGTGCAGATTAATGAAAAAGAGATGCAAACTTATTTTGGAAGACAGGAAGATTATATGTTTTGTGCTGTGCACACGATATGAAACGGACAGCTTGTAGGGCTAATACAACCAATTGAAGCTAATAGTTAAAGATAAGTCATAGGCCTGAGACTTCGGTTATTTCGGTGAATTTGGTTCGGTTATTTCAGTTTTTCGGTTTTTTGAGTTTTGAAAATCTTACCGAATTGAACCGAAATATATTTCGGTTCGGTTATTTCGGTTTCTCGGTTAATTCGGTTTTAAAATTTCAAAACCAAAATTTGATTAAAAACATGAAAAATCGGATTTTTCGGTTATTTAGAGATAATTTCGGGTTTTTCGGTTTTATTTCAAATTTTTCGGTTTTTTCGGTTTCGGTTTTTTCGGTTATTTTAGGGTAAATTCGGTTATTTTAGGGTAAATTTCGGTTTTATTAGTTTTTTTCCTATAAAAATTAAAAAAAATCGGTTAACCGAAAACCGAACCGAAATAACCGAAACATTTCGGTTTTTTTGGAAAAAAAAAATTGTACTGATCGGTTCAGCCGCCATTACCGAAACCGAACCGAACACCAAAAATATCGGTTCGGTTCGGTTCGGTTATTTCGGTTCGGTTTAAAATCCCAGGACTAATAAGTCATAAACAGAAAAGGTGGTTGTCTTTTACTATCACTATTTAGTTTTTGTATGTGTGTCTGTTTGTTATCATTGTTATGGTTTATCCAAAATTAATTTTTTATTATTTTTAGTAAAAGGAATTCTTATTTTTCTTGACCATGCTATATTTAGCTCAATAAATAAATAAAATAACTGATCATGTTTACAGAGAACAACCTATAGGATTTTTTTTTTTTTGTGTGTCAACATCAACCTATAGGATTGTGAATATAACACAGACAAATGGAAGGTCTAATGTAGGTTGTATACATTAGCATTAATAAAAAGAAAAGGGGGAAAAAGATGATAAGAAGACAATTACATATAAAGAAATAAAACTAAAAACTATTACATATAAAGAAATAAAACTAAAAAAAAAGAGATAATGTTAATTAGTTGAGACAATCGAACCCAAATTGAAAAAGTTAAGAAATGACAAGTTAGTGGAGGAGGACAAAAGTAGAGTGAGAACATGGAGGATGAGTTTAAGAATGTGTATCTATGCAAATATTCAAAGAGTTAGTTGCATGACGATCAGCACGTAAACTTGCTTCACTCTCCTAGCTACAAGTGGACCATGTCCATCCATGCGCCAATCCATTATGCATGCTTTCATATGAATTGAGGTGTTGAGTACTGTTGACAAATAAAAAATGAGAAGATGAATATCATCAGCACGGATTATCTTTTAGTTCGAAAGAAAATAAAATTCATGTTTCTTTTAATATCATCATTAGATGTAATTTAAGATATATATCATATTTGGAGTAAATAAGAGGTTTTAAAATGATATTTTATTGTAGTGAGATTTTTTCAAAATGAATTTACTGCCATATTAGTTTTCAAATGATATTATATATTTGTATTTTTTTTGCTTTGGAAATTTCTTCTGTTTTATATATTATATATTTTTAGATTTAAAATGAGTGTAGAGTTATTTTTTGGGGAAAATTAAAATATTGGTTAATTTGCTTTATTATATGAATACTAGATGAAGACCCGCCCGATGTGTGGGTTTAAAGTTCTATAAATTAAATTAAATTCAATAAAAATATATTAAAATTTGTTGTACGTTATTTATAAATTTTATTTTTGTTATAATATACTGTATATTTAGGTGTACATAAAAATATACTTCCATTTACAAATCTTTTATGTATGTTATTATTAAAAGTATATTTTTTTACACCTAAATATATGTTATGTTAAAAATATATTCTTTATCACCACCTAGAAAATATCTATATGAACATATTAAGCCAACTATTTTACTTTGACTTATGTATAGTTTTTTAGTTACTAAAATTGATGGCTCAGAAAACATTTTGAATAAAAAATATATTACATAATATACTAATCAATGATGTATCATCACCACCATAGAGAAAACTTTGGCTCCGCACTCATCCCTTATAGAGAGAACCTTGCTTCCATCGTCCTCCATTATGGTGAGAACCTTGGCTCTGCCTTCCTCCCTTGGGGAGATAACCTTGCATCCAACCTCCTCCACCTTGATAACCTTGTATTCAACCTTTTTCACCGTAGAGAGAACCTCGGCTTTGCCCTCCTCCTGTGTGAAAAGAACATGTTCATGTCTTTTTGCGATCTCAAAATGGCTTGCTCCGACAACCAATGAAAGTAAAAACTTTTTTCTAACGTCACAAAATGTTTTAATTGTAAATAATGTTAAGTTTCCCAATGTATTCGTGGAAGTGCCTTTAACACACCATGATGTAGTCTCTATCTCTCTAACGCCTCAACCGCCATCTTGCTTAGTGAACTCGTATCCACTCTCAGTCCATGGGCTCACTTGGTAAGTGGACCCTATATCTATTCCCGAACTGTGGATCCTCCCATATTCGATGGCCGGTTTTTTATGTTTGGGAGACTTTAAAAACTTTTTTACCGACCCTACAAATCAACAAATGATCTTTTCATGTGTTTTGTCCTCATTCGCACAGTTTCGACAATCACTTCCACGAAGGCCACCCATCATGAAGTTCCTTGAGGATCCTTGACCAAAAAAATAAGTGCATTTTTGTCACATATGTAGTCAAATCAATTCTTTTAAATCTTTCCGCAAACTAGGGTGTCACAATCTTTGAGCTCCTATGGAACTATCAACAACGATTTATGTTTTTCCAGTCTATCTGTCTATGTTTGTTGTAAGCTTGTGTTTGATTAGTCAATTTTATTCATCCACTAGGTTGATGAGCTTTTTTTATTATATCCCTTTGGGATTGAATGAATAATGGTAACAATTATGTTTTCAAAAAAAAGAAGGGTTTATGACCAACCAATCAAGGTTGAGAAATTAGAAAAAACAAAAATTTGACATAATTAAATAAACAATACAAAATTATAAGCATGGTAATATATGAATTTCAAATAATTCAAAGATGAAAATATAAATTAAATAAAATATAGTATTAAGAAAAGAAGACGCATATATTAATCTTTTTGGGTCAATATATTAATCTTACCTATTCCAAACTGAAAAAGGAGAAAGTAGGAGAAAATTTTGGTTTAAAAGAAATATGAAAAAATTACCTTCCCATTGAAAAAACATTCCCGATTAAAAGAAGTTGAAAGCAGTGTTTTTGAATAAATTATTAAAAGATGAGATGATCTATATTTATATTGAAGTGAGTATTTACAAAATTTAGAATTAATATATAACTGTTTATTTTCTTTAATCCATTTTTCTATTTTTTGTAGAATTAATAACTTAAAATTAAAAATAAGTAAATAATATTATAATTTTGAATTTTATGAAATATATATATATATAATCTCCTTATAATTATTTTAAAAAACTTTGTATTTTTTATAAATTTCTGTAGTTTCTGATAATTATTTTTTTACATTATTAATATTTCTTAAAACAAAATATTTTATTTTTGTTGTATTGTAATCAAATTTCTCCTATTAAATATTAACTTTTATATATGTCAAAATCTGATATTGATAACTTGACACATGTTAATATTTTGTTAATGGCTAACTTTCAAAATCCAACTTTATATAATAAGATTTTGAGGAGTTATTACTTAATGGAAGGATAAGAATGTTTGATTATGAATTGATATATCATGTAAAGAGGTGGTGCTGTTTTTATATAGGGTTAGTTAGGCCTTGAATGTTTACTAGATTTTAAGTAGTTTTTGGATTCTGATTCTTTGAAAATCTATTTTTTTACCATTCAAGATTTTCAAAAAATAGATTCCCTTGAATTTAGAGAAACTAGTTTTTGGGTGGTTTCTTGCAATTTCAAAGAGAAACTAAAAACCATAATTTGTGGTTTTTGTAAAAAATAATTATTTTCAACGAGAACATTTTTAGTTTTTGAGTTTTTGATTTTTTATTTATTAATTTTAAATTCAATAGCAAAAACTAACAATTAAGAAATCAGAAACCAAAATTCAAAATCTAAAATCTAAAAACCAAAAACTATCTAAAAACTAATTACCATTCATGGCCTTAATATCTAGCTAGCTAGTTTAATTTTTGTATGAATAGTTGTACATCCACCCACAAACACAAAACTGTATGGTGTAAATCATATACTATAACACACACAAAAATAAGTATCTTAAGCACGTAGGATTCCGACAGAGTTTCATGGTGTTTGGACACTTTGTATATACAGTGTTGGTGGTTGTGCTCAAGTATATAGGTGTGGGATTGTCGCTTCTTCCTTTGTTCGTACGTGCAGGTGTTTGCACGTATATATATGTATGCGTGTCTATGGTAGATGTTGCCATGTTGGAATCCAACATATCTGGAAACTTGATGAGTCAGGATGATGGAAAAAATGAAAGAGAGGTTGGAGAAGATAAAGAGGACGATGAGGCAAAATAAAGCAAAGCTTCATATCATCAGAATCTGCATCACTATGCTTCTTTCTTCCGATGATAACTCTTAGCTAATCTTCTATGTCTGGTTAATTCAACATTTTCTTTTTAATTAGTTTTCTACCAAACGTCGGCCATTTATGGTATAAATTGGAGAATAGTATAGTACTGTGTAAATTTGAATTAAAAAAAAAAAAAAGTATAGTACTGTGTAAATCATTGGACTTGTACAAACCTACAAATCTCTTAAGCTTGAATTATACAGAAGAAATGTGTTTTAACTTCTTTGCAATTTTCAACGACATGATATCCTTAAAGATCTCATATCATAGTCTAGTATCACATTTTTCTTTTTTTTTGGAACAAACTTCATATATAGTCTATTATTATCACTAAAGTCTAAACTTACCAGAAAAAGTCTACAAAATATATTATGATATGTAGTAATTGTCTATATTTTAGGCTTCGACAAATTTAAACGCTACATATAAGTTTGTGATTTGATTGATAGAGTGACTATACGGATACACTTATCACTTCAGTTCATTCTGGACAAGTAAATATACTATCAAACAACAATATACGACTAGTTTATTTATTTTCCACCACATGTATTATTTCAATTCAAAGACTAAGACTTAAATTATGTACTTTATAATAATTTAAAAAAGAAAAACAAATAATGGTACTCGATCGATAACCCGACCAGTACCAGCACCAATGGGTAACAACTGCATGAAGATTACCTATCCATACATTATTATATTCGTTTATGCGTCGCATTATGAAACATCAACCAAGTAAAGTAGAAGGACGAAAGACACAACTGCTTAGTTTTAAGTTCGTTTTATGTCCCACACATCTTTACTTGTGAAAGTGATTAAACAAACGCATGATCCAAGACCCGACAATAAATTGAGTTGTGTTCATTATCTAGGGGTCTTAATTGGGACAGTCCAACCCGGTTTAGTTCCCAACCTGAATTATTATCTAAAATATATTGTGAGTCGAGAGTTTTTTTAAATGCTAGATTTTTGTCCAAATCAAAAACTAAAATGGTTTAGTTGGAAATATATCCAAAATCATAGAGCCAAAAAAAAATATGGTAGCATTGGTCAAAAGCCAAAAAGATAAGCGTATCTGACTGCCCTATTATAATTTCGAAACCTAAAAATCTATTGAAAGATAAGTTTCTTGAAAATTAACTCTATATTTTACTTTAAATTAAAGATAAGCCTATCTGACTTCCCTATTATAATCTCGAACCCTAAAAATCCTATTGAAAGATAAGCTTCTTGAGAAATTAACTCTAAGTTTTACTTTAAATTGTTGGAATATGAGTTTATAAGAGATTTGTGTATCACTACAAGAAAACATGCATTTTGGGACTACCGTTTGTGGCTACTTATTCAGTCGCAAAATATAGTGACGTTTTTGAGACCAATTTACGACGACTAAGCGACTACAAAACAATTAGAGAGAAAAACGTCGCTTATTAACGACGAAACATAAACGTTATAAAAGGGTCTCTAATAAGCGACTACATTAGAACTATTTTGCGTCGAAAACAAATTTGTCTCATAATGGTCACAATTTTGCAGACTACTCTGCGACCAGCTCTATAGTCGGTAAGTATAGTCGCAAAAGCGTCGCATATTGAGGATTTATTTGCGTCCACATGTTTTACCCCTAACAAGTAACAAAGTAGTCACAAATTGCGACTATATTGTGACGAATATCTGAAGACTTTGCGACTAACACCTGATTTAGCTACTCTTTTAAGACAGTTTAGCCACTCTCTCTATTTTTTATTTTGAAATTTCACATTTGAGATTCATCTACATGTTTAGGTTGAAGTTTATGCTTTGTTTTGATCACCTTATCAATAATAACTTTCTCAAAGTATTAAATTTCAATGACTATAAACTAAGCATCCATAAGTTCAAAATTTATCCTAAGTGTTACATGTTCTTTTATAAGAATGTGTTCCAATGAAGAAAAATCACAAACTAAGTAATGTAAACATTGTTTAACTAAATTTTACTATTACAAATACTTCATACTACTACTATGAGTTCTCCTTAGTGTTTTATATTGTTCATAATGTGTAGAATTCAAGATTTTTAGTTTGTGACTTTAATAAGGTAGTCTTAAAATAGTCACATATTGCGACTATTTTGCCACGATGTTACGACTGAAGACTTTTGTCACTCGTTTGCTACTACTTTGAGACTTCTTTTGCGACTATATTGTGACGAATATCTGAAGACTTTGTGACTAACACCTGATTTAGCTACTCTTTTAAGACAGTTTAGCCACTCTCTCTATTTTTTATTTTGAAATTTCACATTTGAGATTCATCTACATGTTTAGGTTGAAGTTTATGCTTTGTTTTGATCACCTTATCAATAATAACTTTCTCAAAGTATTAAATTTCAATGACTATAAACTAAGCATCCATAAGTTCAAAATTTATCCTAAGTGTTACATGTTCTTTTATAAGAATGTGTTCCAATGAAGAAAAATCACAAACTAAGTAATGTAAACATTGTTTAACTAAATTTTACTATTACAAATACTTCATACTACTACTATGAGTTCTCCTTAGTGTTTTATATTGTTCATAATGTGTAGAATTCAAGATTTTTAGTTTGTGACTTTAATAAGGTAGTCTTAAAATAGTCACATATTGCGACTATTTTGCCACGATGTTACGACTGAAGACTTTTGTCACTCGTTTGCTACTACTTTGAGACTTCTTTTGCGACTATATTGTGACGAATATCTGAAGACTTTGTGACTAATACCTGATTTAGCTACTCTTTTAAGACAGTTTAGCCACTCTCTCTATTTTTTATTTTGAAATTTCACATTTGAGATTCATCTACATGTTTAGGTTGAAGTTTATGCTTTGTTTTGATCACCTTATCAATAATAACTTTCTCAAAGTATTAAATTTCAATGACTATAAACTAAGCATCCATAAGTTCAAAATTTATCCTAAGTGTTACATGTTCTTTTATAAGAATGTGTTCCAATGAAGAAAAATCACAAACTAAGTAATGTAAACATTGTTTAACTAAATTTTACTATTACAAATACTTCATACTACTACTATGAGTTCTCCTTAGTGTTTTATATTGTTCATAATGTGTAGAATTCAAGATTTTTAGTTTGTGACTTTAATAAGGTAGTCTTAAAATAGTCACACATTACGACTATTTTGCCACGATGTTACGACTGACGACTTTTGTCACTCGTTTGCTACTACTTTGAGACTTCTTTTGCGACTATATTGTGACGAATATTTGAAGACTTTGCGACTAACACCTGATTTAGCTACTCTTTTAAGACTGTTTAGCCACTCTCTCTATTTTTTATTTTGAAATTTCACATTTGAGACTCACCTACATGTTTAAGTTGAAGTTTATGCTTTGTTTTGCTCATCTTATCAATATTAACTTTCTCAAAGTATTAAATTTCCATACTATAAACAAAACATCAATAAGTTCAAAATTTATCTCAAGTGTTACATGTTCTTCTATATGAGAATATGTTGCAACGAAGAAAAATTCAAAACTAAAGGGGGTGTATTCAACTTGACATTTTAAGTGATTTGTGTAAAAGTTACAAATCCTATGTTATTCAATCATGGATTTTAAAAAGTCTCATGAAATCCACTGTTATTCAACTGATGATTTAAAAATCTACTTTGAAATCCATTGTTATTCAAAACAGTTTGTGGATTTGGATTTTAATAAGTTTTAGGGATTCTGGAGGATTTTGGAGGATTTTGGAGGATTTGTTTAGTTAAAAATACAGAAATACAAATCTCATGATTTTAGGTGGGATTTGAAAGAATTTTACCATAAATCATATCAACTCCCCTAAAATCTATCAAAATTCCAAATTTTCTAAATCCCATCAAATCTTCCAAAATCATTGTTTCAATACACCCCCCTAAGTGAAGTAAACATTGTTTTACTAAATCTTACTATTACATGTACTTTATACTACTAATATGAGTTCTATTTAGTGATTTATATCAACAGTTTTGTTCATAATGTGTAAAATTCAAGATTTTTATTTTGTGACGTATATATGGTAGTCGTAAAATGGTCACTCTTTTGCTACCAATTAGAGACCTGTTTCGTTAATAACTAGGTTAATTTACTCTGCGACTCCTTTGCGACTAATTTGCTACTCTTTTCGTAAATAACTAGGTTAATTTACTTTGCGACTCCTTTGCGACTAATTTGCTACTCTTTTCGTTAATAACTAGGTAAACCAAAACGACTTCTCTTCGTTTATTATTAGCCGATCTAGGGTTTAACACTTCTATTCTCTCAAAGGGCGATTTGCCGATATCTCTCTCAAACTTTTCTCTTCTCACCGATTTCTCTCTAATGGTTCTCACCGGTAGTAGAACTCGAGGTCGTGGAGGCAGGACTGCGTCGGGTGTAAGGACATACAATGGGAGAAACGCCACCAGAGGTCGTGGAGGCAGGACTTGATATGACCCCGGACTACGAGCGTGAACCACGGACGTATGGACGGAGTAACCCAGCGGAGCGAAACGAAAGTACGGCTCGGTTTTAGGACGTGAATGGAATGGAACGGCGGATGGGGCGGGGTAAGGACGGTGATAGCACCAAGGAACAATAGGAACGAATGGAGAGGGATTCACGAGGAGATGCTCGACTCTTTAAGCCCTCGAAGAGATGGGGATAGAAGTGGAGCGAAATAGCGACACACGAGGGTTGGCTCTCCTTGTGATACGGCTAAGCTAGAAGGTTACGAACCCGGTTCATGAAGCTTCTAGGGTTTCGTTTCAATCACTGAAAACGAGAGGAAAGAGATAACTTTGTTCTTGTTTATTGATAGTCTACCTTTACATAATAAGGTCTAGGCCCTTTATATAGGGTGGCTTACATAAGGGAACCCTCAAACCCTAAACACGTGGGTGAGACTAAAATGCAGCGTACAGGAAAATAATTTAAAAGACAACAGTCATAAGCGAAATTAAGCTAAGAATAGGATGGACACGTGGCCGAAGTGGTACTTGGTCATGTCCATGCACTAAGGATTATAGCCTCATTAAAACCCCCTTGGTAAACCCATTGGGACAAACCCAAGGCGGGAAAAAGAGTACTATTCTCCCTAATGTCTTGGAGGTTTTCACCCTTGAGTGATGGTGAAGACCGTTAGAAGAGCCTCGGTCGGCTGTTCGTCGGGTCGGTTTGGTCCGTGATCGATCGTCTCTTGTTCTTGAACGAAAGCTTGGACAAAGACGAGGCACTTCTTCCTTGCGGTCCATGCTGCGGTCCGGCTCCTTGTTGTAGCCCCCGGCGTCAAATTTGGTGCTTGAGTCGATGGTCGCCTGGTTCCGGAAATAGTCGCGTCCTTGGTTCCTTGTGCACTCCGGTCCTCGTCCGTGTCCGTATGCTGGCCATTGTCCTGGGCTCCATCAGGACTGCTCCCAGAACTTCTTCTCACTCGTCCAACCCATCGGCGACACATTCTGGGACCAATTCGCATCAAAGTCGTCCTTCGCAGTTTCCGTCGAGGACACAGTCTGGGAACCATTCCGTGACCCATTCGCATCGAAGCCTTCCTTCACAGTCACCGCCGAGGACACAGCCACGGTCTCCTACTCTTCCACCACCGCTTCCTGCTCTAAAAGTTGTACCGCACCCAAACCCTAATGAGGAAGATGGCGTCGAAGGAGGAATCCCAGATCCTAATCCACCTCAACAAAATCATAATCCAAATGCTGACTACAATGAGATTTTGGATCGTTTGCTTGCTCTTCCAGGTCGCGAGCATCTACCACTGCTGTCTGAGCAACCTATTCCAGGAATCGAGACTTTATGGTATAAATTCTCTTAGTTAAATTCTCTTTATGGTTTGATATCGGTTTTAGTTGTGATATAAGTTTTATATAGGTTGTGATATAAGTTTGTAGGTTTGTTGTTGTGATTCTTATTTGATATTGTGATACAAAAGGTATAAATGATCTTAGTTATATCGGTTTGATGTAAGTTGTGTGATATAAGTTTGATATCAGTTTTAGTTTGATATCAGTTTTAGTTTGATATAGGTTTGAAAGTTGTTGTTGTGATATAGGTTTGTTGTGGTGATATAAGTTTTTGTTGTGATATCGGTTTTAGTTTGTCATATAAGTTGTTGTTGTTCTTGTTTTTTATAACAGGTTTAACAGACACAAAGGGAGGTTGTCTCGAGCAATTGCAACAATCTTTAAGAGGAAGTTTGATGGGCCTTACTACAGTTGGAAGGTGACTCAAATACCCATTCAAGAGAGATACTTCAGGACGTTTGCGGTAATGTTGACTCTTTCACAACATGTTATTGTTTACTCTATGTATGAGTTAGAATTGTTGCTAACTATAACTGTTTGTGTGATGTAGCGGAAGTTTAGGTGGGATTCTGGGATTAGTGACCTTGTTAAAGAAGGTTTCTTGAAGATTGCCAAGAAGCGGATGAAAGGCATTGTCAGTCAAGCAAAGAAGAAGGGTGTGCAACCATCATGGATTCGTGATACATTATGGGCTGAGATGTGGGAATATTGGGACACCCCTGATGCTATTGAGAAAAGTGAGAATGCTTCACAGTGCAGAAACTCTACTCGTGGAGGTCTTGGAGTGCACAAACACTTAATCGGTCAGAAATCATTTGTGCAAGTTCATCAAGAAATGGTAAGTCTTCGGTTTCCATCCAATTACATAACTTCTGATTTTCTAATACTTGTTAACTAAATTTAATCTGTTTGACTGTCATTGTAGGAGGAAGAGTTGGGGCGTCCTGTATCACTTAGCGAAGTGTTTATGAAAACACATACTCGGGCTGATGGAACTTTTGTGGATCAAAAAGCAAAGCAGGTTGTTGAGACCTATGAGAAGACCATAGAAGAGAAATTGTCAGAAATGAATGAGAATGAGGATGGTCATACTTCAGATAATTCCCGTGAACATTCAAGTCATCAAACTCTCAGCATTGGTCAAAAGAATGAGATCTTTCTTCATGTAATTTTACTTAATGTTTTTTATTTTATTTTTGATTATTCTCTTACCTAAATGCTTACTGAATGTTATGTTTTGTTTCAGTGTACTCAGACATATATCAAAGGCAACCCTTTTGGCCTTGGATCTCTTGTCGAGACACTTAACAAGAGAAAAAGGAAGGAGAGCTATGAGAGCCCATCAACTTTTCAGGATCTTCAAGATCAACTTCGGCGCAAGATAGCTGAACAAGAGGCTGAAAATGCACGTCGTGAACCAGCCACACAAGCCACGAGAGGAGTCACCACACAAGCCACGGCAGCAGCCAATTCTCCTTTGTCTAACACTTCTTCCACCCAATAAACTTTATTTGTATTTCCTCTCATTTAGGATGATCTTTTGTGTTTAAACTCTTTTAGGATGATATTTATGGTATGATTAGGATGATATTATGGTATGATTAGGATGATGTTATGGTAACATTATATTGATATTATGGTATGATAAGGATAATCTTTTGCTATGATTAGTATTTTAATCATCATTTTTTTAAATTAATAGCGTTTTAAATTGGCAATTAACCAATATCAAACATGTGACCAGTTTGTGACCAAACCAAATAACAAACTTGTGACCAGTTTGTGACCAAACAAAATAACAAACAAAAACTCCAAATTCGGACTCTAAATATGGTCACAAAACAGTCCCGCAAAAAGACTCTAAATATGGTCACAAAACAGTCCGTAAGTTAACTTGGTTGCATTTCAGTCGGAAATGTGCTACTCCAGCTACAGTCACTTAACAGTCACTTATATACGACTATATTTTCTAGTCTGAATCCAGTCGCAAATTAGAGACAATGTTGCGACCATTTTATTTTGCGACCGTTTTTTAACGACTCCCAAAAATGGTCATTAAGTAGTCATAAAACCCTTATTTGCAACTATTTAGCGACTGTTATGGGAGTTGCAAACGGCATGTTTTCTTGTAGTGAATGTGACCCTCCACTTAAAATTTAATCTATAATAGTCAGAAACTTAATTATCTCTACTTTTCTGTTTTGTTGGGGTCGGAAAAGGAAATCCATTTTCAGATAAAGTCTTCAACTTAGAATTGTCAAATCGGGCAAAATCGTACAAAAATATTCATGTAGTAACATGCTCTATAGTCTATACGAATAGGAATTATATATGTATATGTACAAACACGTAACTGTTCAATTCCCTAAAAAAATTAGTTTGTTTTTCTTCTTTTTCTTTTTTTTGGATAGAAAATGTGATAAGTGAGAGTGATAGATGGAAGCAAAGCGAGAGAAAGAAAAAGACAAGAGAAGCAAAACAAGTAAACTCAGCTTTGTCTTGTAATCTTCTGTAGAGTGGGATTCCACTCTTTTTGTTCATGTCACCTCTCTCTCTCTCTCAAACTCTCTCTCTTTAACAAACTTAATTACAACTTAAGCCTCTCTATTTATTCCACACCTCTCTGTACTTCTCCCTACTCATAAACAACAACACAGAGAGATCTTAACATTAAAACAATTAAAAGATACGACAGCACATCCAGAGAGGTGGTCAATGAAGATGAAGATGTTGTTGAGACGAGATAGATCGGGTCGGATATCGAAGCTCCGGTGTTGGGATTGGTGTAAAGAGCAGAGAACACGTGCGTACATAATCTGGAGGTGTTTGCTTTTCTTGTTACGGTGGGATGACTAACAAGAATAGCTCGTTAACACACTATGTACAAAGTCTGAGGGAAAATCAATAGAGAGGATGGATTCATAAATTTTGTTTTTATTTAGAGTCCTTAGAAGAAACGTATGTTTGTATATGGATTTATTGAGGTTTGTTTATGTAGTACGTAGCTAAGCTTTCTACATATTATTAGTGTTAATTAGTTGCTTTTATATATTAATCGTAAGTAAATCTGACAAAAAGCTGATGTTTATTGGCAATTTAAGAATAAAAGTACTATTAAACGTTTTACCCCATTTTGATTAGTGACAGAAAGTTAAAAGACTCCGTTGTAAAACACTGTATTCTATCACTTTGGTATTTTCCATTAAATTCAGAAAAAAAAAAAGTGATCCATAACAAAGTTCTCTAAAGATGACTCGTTACACTTGTATATGTCATGTAAAATAGATTGATTGGACGTGTGAGGATAGAAATTGTTCTTCAATAACTTAAGTTCATGAATTAGTTGAAATATCAATAGAAACCATTGCACACAAAAAAAAAACTATTATGACGANAAAAAAAAAAAAAAAAAAAAAAAAAAAAAAAAAAAAAAAACTATTATGACCATTCAATACTGGGCAGATAAATACATTTGAAGTTTCGAAACAAGATGATATGTTTGTACAGCTACATTTAACTTCAAATGAATTTTACTAGCTTTGAGACATAATTAGTATTCTCTTTTATAAACAAAATGTCCAAAGTATCAGATTCAAGTGTTTCAGTTAAACAACATATGAGAAAACTATCCATGTGGTTTTGCATTGCAATTGGATGCCTCCAAGATCAAAGCGTGTTTCAGAATTCAGAGTAAACAGAGTTTCCGAGATCAAAGATCTCCACGAACTGGAAACGCATTTGAAACGCGTCAATGACTTTACGGGTAGTCTATTTAGAGTTTCTATGGTTTATGGATGGAGCGAAACAATCGACTTCCACTGGAATCAACGATGAGAAATAGGGCTTTTTCTCCTTGGGAGTCAAGACTCAAGAAACCCCAAGAAAAAATTTCATCCCTACTCCAACCATGCATGGTTCCAATTACACTAGACTCTAATATGTGGGAGATGCTGAAAAGACTGTTCCTCTCCCTAATCAAGAGACAAATAAAACTGCTATGGGACTATAACACTCTTCTAAAATATTATTAGGATTGGTTCGAAATTATGGGCTTCGATTAGAACTGGGCCTACGGGTTCTTGAACTCTAAAAACTGTTTTGAGAGAATACATGAGATTTTAGAATACATAGGATTGCGACATGCACGATAAAAGAAACTAGCATGTACTTGTTAGTTAAATTATGATGAGAATGAGATGCCCACGGATTACACGCATGCATAAGGACGGAACAGTGTCTCTAAAGGCTCCATCTTCAAACACAACACAAAAGAAGGAAGACGACAATGTGACGTGGAAATTTATATTCAAAGGCTCTCATTGGAATAAAATTGTTTTATTTTTTTTATTTTTAATTGTTTTAAATTGAAGTTTTTCTTCTTTTTGTGTTTATGTGCTCAGAACTGAACTTTGGTTCTCCCTTTGCAAAAGTTGATGTTGACCTTTTATATTCTTCTTGTACCTATAGAAAAGCTAAGAATAATAAGAACCAGACTCCTAAACAAAAATGGGCTTTAAAAAGCAAAAGCACAAGTAAAAGAGACGAAGACATACCAAAATCGAAGGCCTAAAATTCTGCAATTGTAGATTCTAGATAGCTACGAGCATTGGTCATATATTCATATTCAATTCCCACTGTTTCAGTGTCAAAGTGTCGTAGTTATTTTCTTGTTTGTTCTTGAAGTTGTAACTCAACATCTAACTTTATGCTTGTTATTGATAAAATATTTCTTCTAATTATTTATAGAACTTATTATTTGCTTAATTTTTACTCCATGCGTTTCATAATATAAGCTGTTTTAGATAAATTTTTTGTTTTCTATTATAAAATGTTTTTCAAAAAAATTTATGCAAATTATAAATTACGATAATATTTTATGATTATTTTATATTATGCAGTTTTTTGTGATTGGTTGAACTTTATAAAATAAATACTTGTTAATATGCAAACTTTATTTAAAATATTTTATATTTTGAACATAGGAAATAGTTTCAGTAAGTGTAAATATCAATATGGCGTTTTATTTTTAAAAAATTCCTTGTACGAAAATAGTTTTGGTTAGGAGTATAACAAAACAATTCCCTTAAAAATAGTGAGACTAATTTGAAGATAACGAGATAAGCATGGCCCCGATATCGAATATGTAGAATGCAATACGATTGATGGATAAAAATAAAAGAAAAGAAAAGAATGCCCAAATTAAAGAGTATATAATATATAACCCATTGAAATTGTACCAGTAGAATCGGTATATTAAGAATAGCTAACATAAGAAGATTATTTATTTTCTTATTAATTATGTCAGGGAAAGATTCGCCATTTTCTGCAAAATATAATAACACATTTTCCATTTGCGTCACAATAGGATAAATATAGAATATTGAGGGGAATAAATAAAGAGCAGCTTTTGATATTTGCCATGTTCAGTCTCAACCTTTAATTTGTCATATTTTGATATTTTAAGCCCTAACTTGGAGCCATCATCATAAATATAATGTGAGTTAATAGTTTTTAAGACATTTCTATTATAATATTTTTGGTGTGTGTTTGTGTGTCAATATATAAATTGATCTAATTTACTGATTAGCCGACTGCAATAGTAATTACTGATTAGCCGACTGTATGTAGTGGTTAAGGTGAATAGGAATATCGAGTCGTAAACACATTTTTATATTTAGTGCTTTCAAGTTCATCTCAAATTACTAACCCTACAAATCATTATCAGAAGTTCACAACATCACAACTGTGAACCCAAAAAAAAAAAAAATCGTTTAAATATTACAAAACCAAAGAAAAGGGTAATGAAAGACATCAGATGCTGTCTCCTTATGACATTTATTTAGTGTTATTTAGTCCATCACCTCCTTTGTCCTAGATGCGTTTATGACTTGACGTGTGTACAATCCCATTTAATGGATGGGTCCATATGAATAACAATTACCATCAAAACTAATAATACTCGATACAAGTGTATCATCGAAAGTAATAATATGAATGACTCTCACAACTGTACGAAAGAAATTCATGATTGAATCAATCAGATTGATGCAACCTTCTCCACACGCTTTTGCTCTTGTGTACGGAAGATCCTAAGACTAAGAGCTGCGCGTGCATTTTATACAACTCTTTTGACATAGGCTGCTTAACTCACTTCATTAACTCACCCCACGCGCTCTCTCTCTTTTTCCTTGTCCTTTCTTCGATTCTTCCCTTTCCTTTATAACCTCAAGATTCTCCTCCTTTCACTTTTTTCTTTACTATGATTGTTCATTTGATTAACTTGAATTGTCCCAAACTTTGATGCTACATGAAAGAGAACGAGTAAATAAATGACTTAAAAGCCAGGAGTCAAGTAGTCTATCTACCATTGTTTAGTTTGTGCTTATATGGGTAAAATGGTCTCCAAAGTGGGATCCGAAAAAGATAAGTTACGTTTCACGTATGAATATGTAATTTTTTTTTTGTTAAAAGGCTTTTAATTAATAAAACATAAGGGTATAGAAAATTTTACAAGGCTGAAGCCCATTACATAGCTCATATAATCTCAAAAATCTAAAAAAACAGAATCTAAATCATAGTTAGAGTTGAACCACTTGTTAGAATCGAACCATAAATTCGGTTGAGAATTTAACCGCCTAACCACCTTCAATTGTTGCTCGAATACAGCCAACAGAGGAAAAGAAGGAGGTAGGGTTACAAATCGCATCTTGAAGAGAAGGGTTAAGGATAGTTGAGGATTAGTATCACGGAAACTCGAAGCTCTATTCCGGACCGTCAAGTCGATTTGTCGGAGAAGAAGATCAGAGGATTTGAAAGTGTTTCGATGAAGGCGATGATTCCTCTCAGTCCAGATCGTGTAGATCACCGCTTTCCAAGCTATCAGGAGAAGTTTCCGGGCCACCTTATCAATTCTACACTGAGTGAGGTTGTTAAGAGTCGTAGACCAGTTACTCGAAGAAGAGAATTCACATCGTCTCGCTATTGTTGTCCAGATCGACCAGCTGTAGGGACATTCAAAGAAGAGGTGATCCCGCGAGTCAGGCATCGTTGCGCAAAGAAGACAAGTGGGATCCACCTGCAAGCCCCAATGAAGTAGACGATCTCTCGTCAGGCAACGATTTAGCACAAAAAGCCATGTAAGAAAGGAATGTTTTGGGATTCGTCCGGAGAACCAAACCACTCCATGCCAAGAGACAATAGGGTGCCTCTCCCTTAAAGCAGAGCAAATGGTGCCCGTTTTATGACGATCTCTACTTTGATCGTCAATCCACCAAAGGTAAGTATCAGACTCATTAGTTAAAGTGAGAGTAGATAGGTCAACGTGAAGATTCACTTGCGCTTCTGATCGTGCAGGAGGTAAACACCACATCCCCTGTCGCCAGAGATCTGAGATACTAGCCCATCTGCGTATACCAACTTGATAGAGCCCATCCTCCTGAAGGTAAGTCGTCAGCTTACCTAAGTTCTCCAGTGATCAGTCCAAAATTGACATGATTTCCCATCTCCTAGTTTTACCTTGATCCATGGATATGCCGCTTCTCTTATATTTAACAACTTATTAGCTAACCAGGAATTCTTGTTGCTAGGCTTACGGGTCCAGAAAGAGCTTAAGTTCCCAGCCAAAATTTCTCTCCTAAACCAAGCTACCCAGACTGATCCAGAGCAAAAGAAAAGTAACCAGATAAGCTTTATCATACACGCCTGATTCCCAATCCTCCCTCCTTCTTGTCTTGCACCACTGTTTTCCCATGCCACTCTAGCCGAATGATGACCTTCAGTTGTTCCTTTCCAAAGAAATGCACTGGAGAGAGAGTTCAATATCCTTATACATTGCTTTGGCAGGACAAAAGTTGAGCACCAGAAATTGGATATGCCAGCGATCACCGAGTTCAACATTTGTAGTCTACCAGCAAAGGAGAGTGACTTCATAGACCAGGCATTAAAGCAGCCCTTTACCTTTTGTATCAGCGGTGCACAATCCAGTAGGCTCAGCTTCTTCGTACACAAAGGCACTCCCAAGTATCTAATGGGTAATTGACCATGCGTAAGACCAGTTGTATTACCGATATGTTCAGTTTCAGAAGAGGAGAGACCTGAGGTGAAGAAACTAGTCTTAGACTAATTGCTAGTCCAGAGACTTCCTCAAACTCTTGCAGAACTTGGAGAACACTTTGCACTGAGGAGACTGTACCATCAATGAATATCAGTAGATCATCCGCAAAGCAAAGGTGAGTGAGTTTCAGTTCTTTACACTTGTGATGATACTTTATTCTTCCTTCCTCTGCTGCTTTGTCTAGACAGGCAGATAGACAATTCATAGCCAGAACAAAGAGATATGGGGAGAGTGGATCCCCTTGACGCAGCCCCCTGAGACCTTTGAAGTAACCATGCACATTTCCATTGAATCCAACAGAGAGAGATGGTGTACAAATGCAAGCCTTAAGCCAACGTAAGTATTGCTCCGGAACTTCAATTCCTCGCAAACAACTAAATATAAATTCTCACCGCACTGTATCAAATGCCTTTGCTATGTCCACTTTGATAGTTATTCGTTTCAAGCCATTAGATTTCTGATAACCATTTACTAGCTCAACTGCTAATAAAGTATTTTCTACCAATAATCTTCCAGGGATAAAAGCTGTTTGGTTCTTCTACACTAGGTCCGGAAGAATAGGTTTCAACCGTGCTACTAGGAGCTTTAAGACCACTTTGTACAGTGTATTGAGACAAGAAATAGGCCGGAAATCTGAGACAAGCGAAGCACCAGGGACCTTTGGTATCATTGCCAGAATGGTAGCATTAACCGCTGATGGGAGAAAGGATGTGTGGAAAAATCGGAGAATGCTGAGAAGAACCTCAGGTCCCAGTATACCCCAAGAAGCTTTATAAAATGCAGAGGTAAATCCATCCGGACTAGGTGCTTTATTAGCTTTAAGTTTGAACATAATCTTCCTTATCTCATCAGCAGTGGGAACCTTTATCATTGTTTGCTTCAGTTCAGGTGAGCAACGATAGGTGAGCAGGGTTTGAAACCAAAGGATAGGGGCAACAACTTGTTGGAGGACAGCAGGTGCAAGAAGAGTTCTGTAGTGGTTTACCGCCAGAATGCTCATTTCCAAAGGATCATCTACTATGGTTCCAGAGAGGGTGGAAAACGATCATATAGCATTGAAAGCAATCCTCATTTGCATAATACGATGAAAATAGGTAGTGTTTAGGTCTCCTTCTTTAAGCTAGTTGATTATGGACCTTTGCCTGAAAAATGCCTCCTCAAATTTTCGCAGAAACTCCCATCTTAAGTGTAAATCTTTTTCTTGTTGATACAGGGCACTGGAAGGGTCTATTAGGGCTTGTACCTACACAGATTGCAACAAACTGTTTGTCTCTCGCACTCTATTCTGAATATCTGAAAAATTCTCTCGAGAAAGTGTTTTTAATTCTCTCTTTAATATTTTTTGCTTTGCACTCAAGGTGGACAAACAAGGCTCCTGAGAATATATGCTTCCAGCCTGATTCCATGCAGTTCCAACCGTAACAAGGAAGTTTAGGTGTTTGGTTAGGAAATTGAAGAATTTAAAAGGCTTGGTTCCAGCTGAGGGAAGAAGGGCAAAAAGGTTAAGGCAACTTGGGGAATGGTCTGAGACATCTGGCGCCAGGAAAGAGACTGCACTATCTGGGTAAGAGGAAAGCCATTGGTTGTTTGCAAGAACACGGTCAAGCTTTTTTGCTATGGGGTTTAACGGGTTTTTATTGGTCCAAGTGAAGAGAGGGCCTGAGAAGCGCAGGTCAAACAACTCAAGTTGCAACAAACAATCACGAAGCTCCATCATGCGAGTATTAAAATGGTTAACCGTCTGTGTGGAATGCTCTGCTGGGTGAATAATTTGATTGAAGTCTCCACAGAGAATCCAAGGAGTGGAATTAAGTGAAAAATTATGTTATAGTCTCAGCAGTTCACACCAGAGGTCAGTACGATCCTCACTTTGGTTGGGTGCATATATGAAGGTATAACAAAAACGATGACCACCTTGAACCAAAATTTCACAGGTGATTAGGTGATTGGACTGATGTAGGACAGTGACTCCGACCGGCACTTTCCAAACGACCACAATCCTACCATCCTCATGCGAGTTGTGATTAGAGGTATAGTTCCATCCAGGTAAGGCCTTGTTCATAACACGGTTCAAGTTTGGTTCCTTAATATGAGTTTCTAAAAGAGCTCCAAAATTAGGCTTATTAGTAGCAAGCCAAGTAGCAAAAGTCCAATGCTTATCCGTATCATTAAAACCACGGATATTCCAACAAAAAAAATTTCTATACATGGGGATAGGTTAGGAGATTATTGACTAAGATGAGTTCCTCCAGAAGGTGGAGAGTTTCCCCAGTGGAAGAGTCTAAAGGGTTTAGAGTAGGTGTGTCAATTACCATGTCAGTAACAGGGTCATCGGAAGTGAAAGCGGCGGAAGTTAAAATGGGGGGAGTAGGATGAGGCTGCGGAGAGGGTGATGAATTTGGAGGATTTTGAGGGAGAGAACTACTAAGAGGAGATGCTAACACATCGTAAGGATTGTGAATAGCGATTTCAGAAGGAGGGGATTATGTTGTAAGTTTAGGTTTAGGTTTAGATTTTTTTGGCATTGAGTGGGGTTTAGGCGTATGGGATTTGTGACTTGCAGGTGGCTGGTGATCACTAGATGGCGGGACAAAGGTGAGAGAGGCACTAGTAGTTCCACTTGAATCAAGTGGAGCTTCACTACTTGTCTCAGAAACTGGACCTTGAGAGCAACCAGCCTCTTCAGCGACCGGATGTGAATTAGGAACAAGCTTTCCTTTGCGCTTATTAACCGCAGGAAGAACCGTTGGTAAATCTTTAGTTTGCTTTTCCTGAGTCCATGAAGGTGTCACGAGTGGGCAATAGCGAATAACATATCCTATTTCTTTGCAGTGAGAGCATGTAGGAGGAACCCAGGGATACTCGACCTCAATGGAGATAACCTCACTATTCTCCCTTTTTATTTCAACTGAGGAAGGCAAAGGCTCATTCAAGTTCCTTTCAACCTTGACATGTGCAATAGATAAGCTAACTAAATTTTTTGTGAACTCATCCATTTCCTTAGGTTCTCCAACCAAACCCGCAACTAAGCAAATGCCTTTGTGGTGCATCAGGTCGAACGGCATACCCTTAAGGTGAGCCCAAATAGGTATTGCATCAAGATCCATACTCTCTCCACCTGAAGAATCCCATTGGGCCACAAGGAACATACACTCACCAATATACCACATCTTCTTCTCAAGGATTATTTCCTCAAGTACTCATTAGGAACTCGCACCAACATGGTGTTGCTCGCATGATTAAGGTGAATCTCTAGCCTTTTACCTCTACCCCAGATATGAGAGATTACACTCTGGATATGCTTATATGCAGGTAGTCTTCCTTTAAACCGCCCAATAATAAAGTCTTTATGAATGTCAGCTCCTTCCTGGAAGACTGAGTCGGGGATGCAAACGCGAGGCTTGCCAGTAGGAGAGTATTCGATTGGTGCCAACCGGGTGAGTGATCTATCCTCTGTTATTTTCAGCTTTTGTGCTAGAGTTTTTGATTGGGTACTGGAGGTAGTGGAAGGTTGTGTAGTTTGCTGATGATCAGTATTTCCATGCTTAGGAACAATTGGATCTGAGGTGAGAAGAGGCTGAGGGGTAGGAGAGGCTGAGGGAGAGTCAGTGGCTGCTTGTGCAGGAGGGGCTAAGGGATAGTCAATAACAGCTTGACTCAGCAATGTCTTCTCCGCATGAGGCGTGTTACCATAGGCTTGTTGCGATAGAGCATGAGTACCCTCTGCCACAACCAAAACCGGAGGTAACATTACATATGGGAGTATAACAGCATGCGCAACCACTCCACCTGCTTGCGAAGGGTTACAGTCTCTTGAGTTACTAATGTAATGGCGAGTTACCTTTGGCGGAGGGGTACCAAGTAGCCCATTAGTTTGTGCTGCAGTTTTTGCTACAGTACCAACAGATCTAGGGATTTGCCCCAAAAATTTGTAGTAGGAGTCGAGAATCACTTGTGCCTGAGGATTTACCACCACAGGAGTAGATTTATGCTGAGCAGGGAGAGCAAGAATGGTTCTTTCAGGAGCCAAGAATTCAGTTTGAGTTGGAGAAAGAGGGACAACAGAGGAGGAGATAGGAGAGAGGGGGGGGGGAGAAATCAGAAAGGGATGGGAGGGGGAGATGGTCTGAAAGATCAGAAGGAAAAGAGGGGGACGATTGGAACTGGCTTCAACCAAGGTTGAAGGAGGAATCAGGCCGGAAGAACGCTCGTCAGGAAACCAGCAGTTAGCCATTGATATGAATATGTAATTTTCAGCATGATTCTATATATATAACCTATAGTTTACTGTCGTCGGTTGTATAAAACTTATTGTATGGTTATTCTTGTTAAAAGATTTTCAGTATATTGTTTGATCTTGTAAACAATCAATCTCATATAGTGAGTTTTGTAAAGAAATACAGCCGAACCGTAGATGACTTACATTTTAATGGTCGAACTCCTAAAATCCTAGTGTGTTATGTTCTGATTCTGTTCTTCTTCATCTTTCATTTGTTCCACATCTGGATTTGAGTTTGTAATTCATTGTTAATGGATAATGAGTTTATGAGTGATTGATTCGTTTGTTTATCTCATTCATGATGTTTTCGAAACAACATAACCTACATCCTAACACAATTATTATTAAATGAATTATTTTTAATCCGTGTTTGCATGTAAAATCTACGATAATATAAACGTGAACATAAGCCCATAATAATAAAAAACACAAAAACAAAAACAACGTATTTAACTGTTATAATTAACTTTTTAGCTTCAACCAATAACATGAATGCGTAAATTTAAGGCCAAGATATATACCAAATACAACAAAAAGAAAAGCAATACAAAATAATTGCATTTTTTATATAAACAAATACACGTAATCTAATCGTGGCACAAGGAATTATAACTTTCGGTTATCATGAACTCGTGTGGTCAATAGGTATCAAACATTTAATATTAACCGAATATCTTTATATACAAACATTTTAACAACCAAAAAGAAAAAAAAAACTTTTGTTTTCTTTTTTTTTCTTTTTTGGGGTAATATCTCACACATGCGTACGTTGCGAAAACCTCCGTGGAATCACCACCACACATAAGAAATCTTTAATTCTCACACTCCAAAAAGCTTCAAATGATCAATGACAAAACTTTTCATATCATATTGTGGGCTCTACTTCCACTTCCTCCGCCGTAAGACGACGCCGCCAAACAGTGCTCAACATCATCACTTTTAAGTTGATTATGATTATTATAAAACTTATCGACGATCCTCTCGCTCGGTCTAGCTACAAGACTATCCCAAGCCTCATCTTGTTCTTCTACGTTATGTTTCAAGAACACCTCAGTAGCGTCCACGCGGTGCATAGACAACTTCCATTTCTTGTTCAGACGTTGAATCTTTTTAAACTGTCGACAAGCTAATAATTCTGTGTTCTTTTTGATATTTTTAACCGCTACGTCAAGCATCATTCTTTGTGTGGCACGGTCAACAAGAGATTCGTAACGTAAGTATTCGTGAAGCTCCGGGACTCCGATAGCTCTTCGTATCCCCACGGAATAATCCGCTTTGGGATTGAATACTTCTCTCACTTCTTCGAGTAATCCTGTTTCCATCATGCGGTCAACGCGTTTTGAGACGAAGGAATTGAGTACGGGTAAGGAAACGTCAACCCAAATGAAACAGCATTCGTAATTATTTAACAAGAACCCTGAGGTATGGTTTGCAAGTGCTTCAATGTAAGAGTTTGATCCACCGGCTACTATGGGAAGCTTATGGTTCGCTGAGAGTGTTGAGATTGCTTGTGATGCAAGGCGGCTGTACTGGATGGCCGTTAGGTTTCCGAATTCCGAGTCTAATACTCCGAGCAACTGGTGGGGCACGCCTCGGGATTCTTGAGGGGTCACTTTGTTTGTAAGCACGTCGAGACCCTTGTAAAGTTGAATCTTGTCGGAGTTTATGATCTCTGTTTGGAAACGAGTTGCTAGGTCGATGGCGAGACGAGTCTTACCCGATCCGGTAGCTCCCATCACAAAGACGACTTTCTCTTTGGGATGGAGAAAAGAGTTGACATTGACCATAGATACCTTGTTTTTGAAGCTCAAGATTGGTTGTACCTGCTTCAGTGCTGAGATTGAGAACTTCATGATGATGATTGACTTTCTTTTTTTTTGTTGGAAAAAGATATGTTTTGTTGTTTAGTCCTTTTGGTAGACCACCTCAACGAGTCGTGAGCCGTCAAAAAACTTGCAACTTCTTAGGAAAGATCAGAATTGCGAGAATGAGAATGAGAATGAGAGATAATGGTGAATGGTAGCAAATGCTTTACAAGTATTTTAAGTATTGAGGTATGAGGAGAGGATATATATATACACCATGGGCAATGCATAGCATAGCCGTGTTTCCTCTGACTTTGGTCTACAACCTTATTTAAAATAGATTTTAGAGGTCCCATCTATAGTAAACTTTACTAAGAGAGTAAGAGTAATTAGTTAAACCCTTCGTACTTTCACAACTAAAACTTAACAAAATTACCAGAAATTAAAAAAAAAATCCTTTCACAACAAAAAAATACCCTTCTAGTTTGATCTTATGGGTTATTTAAATCAAAATTCAAGCATGCTTACAATAGTTACATATAGTTTAACTATACTCTTTATATGTTTTAGTTATCTTCAGTATATTTTTTGTGATAATTTATTATATTACTGTTGGTTCAACATGAACTTCAAATCTTAATTATAGCCTTATAGCAAATTTCACTGGGTTTATTTTCTTAGGGTAGATGACTTCAAATCTTAATTATAGCCTTATAGGTCAAAATGTAATGTCCAAGTATTTGTTTAAAATTAAAGACACTATTTTAATAAAAATTTGTAAAATTGCTTAAGATCTGTGAAACCATATATATATATATGGACTTGGATAGAATGTAGAGAGACGACTTATAAGTTATATAAGAGAGGGTCACAACTCACTAACCAGGGTTTCTTAAACTTTAATGCGCATAATCAACAACAAAAAAAGGTCACATCTATCTTGTTTTATTTTTATTCTTAAATTTACTAATCAAGTTTAATCTATCTTTTGTAATTTGATCTGATTACGATCAGGTTCAATTGATAAAAGAACAACACTTTCACGAAATATAAAATACATACTATATTGTACTTTTTTGGGAGTCATTCTCCTGGTCGAATCTTGAACACGCGTGTATCTATTACCCTCTTCGAATAAAGGACAGTGCTCTACTCCGATCCAATGCGTAATTGCGTATGTAGTAGTAAGATACACAAACACTCAAACACTCGTACATGTATACACAAATATGAAAAATATCAATTCCATAACACAAGTTTTGAATTCTTCTCCTGTCAGTAACTCAGTATACTTCAGTGGGATATAAATAAAGCAGCAAAGTTTTGCAAATCTAGGCATAAAAAATAAAGTTGCAAATTGCAAATTGTATGTAGTTTATCATAATAATAAAAATAATAGAAAAGCTAAAGAACCCAAAATTCATCTGATTTTAGTGACTGAAAATTTATCCAATAAAGATGGATCCGTTTCCAGCCGGTAAATATGGTTGGAAGACAATTTTGTCTCAGTCTATAGTAACTTTTATTTGCATAAACCACTCTTTAAATTTTGGTTTGAATTAATTAATATATTTTAAAAAGTACCAAAAGATTAGACGGTGTTGTATGCATAATTTATCTGCCGTCATAATTAGTAGGCTTTACGTCATTTCGGAGACAAAGCTGTTTCCAAGCAACTGTGGGATACCACCAAAAAAAAAATTAATTAATTAACGTTTAAACAATATTATAGACCCACAAATTTTAATGAACACATCTTACATTATATTTATATATTATTGTCACACGAGTGGTCTGTATGTAGATAAATATCAAAGTCAAAGAGTTTTAAAGCTTCAACACAATTTTTGGTTAAAAAAAAAAAACATGAGTAGTGTTTGTTGTTTCTACTTTCTATCTAACCAAAAGCAATAACAGCAGTAAACATGAACCAATTTTTAATTCGTTTGGTAATCATTTCTTGTAGTGATCAAAATATAAATGAGAGTGTAATACGAGAAAATAGCCTCCAAAAAATAAGTTTCTTATATTTTTGCTACGTTTGGAGTATGTATATAAAGATATTCCGATAAATAAATAACATCAAATACAAAAAAAGTTAGCTATGGTTAGTCAAATCAAATGGAGAATTTGTGGTTCTATAATAAGGATTCCCTAGGCTCTCAATAAATATTTTATTACTCATATATTCTTTTTTTTTTTTAACGAAACTCATATATTCTTTTTGTTAATTTATTATTACTTTGTTAATTAGTTCTATCCGTAGAATGAAACAACGTTGCCTATAATTTGAGTGGAGTTGATATTTTTGGAAATCAGTGTAAACTAGAATTTAATTTCCAATTTAGTGGGTTTTGAATCTTCTGATGCTTAATTATATTTATGCAGTTGCGTGATTTTAATTTTGTTCAAACAGTAGGTCCTATACTCCTATTGATCATACAAAGTGGTAAGATTTTTTCTTTTCTAGTGGAAAAACAAGCGGCAAATGAAATCAAAATTAATTAAAAAAATAAGAATTAGCAATATGAAAGTACTGAAAATATTGCTTTCGACAATGTTAATCCATTTTATAATGCTAATTTTTAATAATTTAATATTTTTGTGATTGATAAATATCAAAGCTGTAAATTCCGTACTATTACCAATACAAAAAAATGGTAAAATTTGTACCACAACAATTCGAGTTACCAATCAAATTAATATACAGATACAAACCATACTCATATCATATTTCTATTAGTGATATTTGCAAAAAATACAAAATAAACAATATTTTACATTTGAGGTACCATAACATATCTTAAGCGGTAATTAGATTTTGTTAAGAAAATTATTATTTCAATAAATGTTGCATTTTTTTACTATATTTAAATTTATTAATATAATTATTTCAAAATGACATAATTCAAAACGGTCATTTTCACTTAATTTATCCTCCCCTTCACTCTATCCACTGTTTTGATAATCAATTAGCAACTTAGCACAAAATTTAACAGTAATGTGAGCTTATAATTTTGTATAAGTATAGTTTTAAGAATAATTTTAGTATTCAAAATTTTTCTATTTGAGTTTTTCACTATAGACATCTCAAATTTAGTGTTTTTAATAAATATTTTTGTACACTTTAATGAAACCCATTATTAATAAAAACTAAAATTAATTATAATTTTTTTTGAAAGACACTCATCATCAGCATAGTTCACTTTATTTTTAACCTGTCTAATTAATTATTCCTCTACTAGATTACATTCTTTATAAATATATAAAATTCGTGGTCTAAGTCAACTCGTATATGAGTAGTCATGGCCTATGAGATTTAGTTAGACTTGATTAAGAAATTGCACCTCGACATAATGTGCCTCTTCACACATTTCTTTATTAATTTTAAGTACCATTTTAAATTAGAATAAACAAATATCATATTAAAACTCATAATGGAGCATAATCATCATTAGCTTATGAACCGTCAAAGGAGTGGTTCTAGTTACTTAACGTTGCTTGCTTAATTTAAATAACGTTTCTTTAGGCCAGTGGTTTAGTTGTACTGATATAGACACCACTACTCAGGTTCAACACCAGAAACTGCAATTATATTTTTTTTTTTGGGCTTGTAGCCCTAAAAAGTTCAGCGTCGGCTCTGCTTGAAATAAGCACTTAATTAGTTTCCCATAAACGTTATGTTTGCGAAAATCATTTTGAAAGTTTTCTTAGCTGATATTAATGTTTGTGGTTGCAAGAGGTTGCGAATACTTGTTTTAAAAGAATTTTTATTTACTATATTAACACAACAACAAAAATACAACAAAATTTCTTCTTTGTTATATTATCTTATGGCATTGTTATAATAATATACATTATTAACTAACTAATATATATATATATATATATATATATATATAACTGTCAAGCATTTTCGTACAAAAATGTTGAAAACCTCTTAAAATATCTATCTTAATTAGTTATATTAATATTTATTTAAAAGTGAATTATATTACTATCTCCCTTCCTAAGGGGTTAGGAGACAAATTTTTAAATCATAAATTTATATCGAAGATGTTGAGAATTTCCATAAAATATTTTATGAACTTATTTTCTTGTACTAAGAGTTTTTATTATTATTGATATTGTTGTATTTTTATTTGAAAAGCGTAAAAAATGAGCAAAATCAATAAAAAGTGAGTTTTAAATTGTAACTGCTGAATTCTGCATATAGTAAAAATCTCTAATAACAGAAAATAGACATAGTTTTCACTTGTGATGAACTACAATAAATCATGTGTCCTTAATTTTCTTGTTTTTAGTAGTTTCATGAGGGTTGGATTTGAAATGCAATTCTTAAAATAAGATACATTTATTTTAAAATTAAAGTTTACAACTTTTGTCTATTTTATTTCTCTAACCACCCTTATTAGTTCTATCCCACCTAAAAAATCGATAAAAAAATGTAACAATTATAGGTTGAGGTACTAATTTTAAGTATACTACGAATATAACGTAATTAAATAAACAAAAGTTGGAAAATAAAGGATGGATAAAAGCACAAATGATCGCATCATACGTGTAACCACACAATCTATGCGTTATATAACTCATCATAAGAGTTTATTTATGTTTGCAAAGTTTTCGTCTTTACATTTCTAGTGGAAGAATCATTAGGAACATAACAGTTCCTTCATTTTTAACATTATCTATACAAAACAACTTGACCAAATATATTTGTAACTTTTTAAGCATTATCTATTATATATACAAAATATTCCATCAACTATTTCTTCATTTTCCTATATTAAAGTTTCTTGTTTCTGCTTATTTAATTTTGTATGTACGTAATGTGAAAATTATATTGCAAATTTTTTTAGAAATATTTCTTATTTATTTTAGCTTTGGAGAATTAAATTATACTACAAGGCTTAAAGCATTTTACACTGATGTTTGATCCTGGTATCACCCTCTTCTAATTAGTTAAACTACTAATTTATAGTATAATTTATTCTGAAGCATAATATGCTTGTCTGATGTTTGATGAACTCTCATGCTTTGTAACACATTTGATTTCTCTTCGGAGACTAAGAGTGTAATAGGAGCATCCGTCGACAAAAGGATTACCCTAA
>NC_025685.1:12018770-12040218 GCF_000633955.1 Camelina sativa | reverse complement strand
AAAAAAAAAAAAAAAAAAAAAAAATAACAATCTGATGGAAAATTGTTGGTGTTCACATGATAATAGACTAGTAATGATTGCATAAGCCGTTGCTTATTGATGCTCTGAGCGTGCGGATTTGACATCACTAACGAGTCAAACGTTACAATTTGTTATATTGCTGAAGCATGTGTGCGAATGGTGATGATGAATTGATGATGGCGATTCACTAATACTAACCATTTGTTTAATCCATGTGGATTGTGAAATTGTATTTTTGCAAGAGTTCTACATGAACTAGTAATAGTTAATATGTATCTATTTCTTTTTGTCAACAAGCGTATACTTCAAATTTTAGTGTTAGCCGATGATAATTTTGTCCGATCTGATTTCTTCTAGTTTCGAGTCTTTTGATAACCGGTTTGGAGTTTGGACTCAACTTCAATGTATAGTTCGGAGTGGATGATTAGTAGCAAAAACCAACTAGCATTTTTTATTCCTTATGTTATAATGTGTGTGTTGTCATTGACTTCGATATGTTATAGACATAAACAGACGTACGTGCAATTGTTTTTGTCAACACGTACAAAAGTATTAACTAAATATGATTAAATCGGTGTATATTTTAATTGTCTTCAACGGTGATGGGTCAATTTGTTTCCTAGTGACCACCGATCGTGTTCGTGTACAACGGTACCGTCGGTACGTGCATGCATTTTGAGTCGCAACTTATAATCAAAATGAACTGTCTTTCGCTACGCGTATAGGAGAAATAACAATGTCCTAAACAGCATAATTAATGATTTTTTGTTTTTTTGGGTCACACAACATGTTGTCTCACTCTTTTGAATGTTTTTTCTTCTCATTTTTTTTGCAAAATTACTTTCAATTTGATACCAATACAAATCAAACCCACAAAACTTAATTTAACCTGCAACATACATCAATCTTTTAATTAATGTTTAATGAAAGTTTTAAATTTAATCATTTTCTCTCTTTCCCTTCTCACTCCCTCTGTTTATTCTGGTCATGCATAAAATATTGAGTGGTAGATGCAAGATGGAGTAAAAAATATATATAATTAAGCTTCTATTTGCTATGGTTTGGTTTCAATTTCAAACGTATAACAATATAAAAAATCCCCTAAAGAATAATGATGAAGATAAGTCCATAGGGGTAGGTTTCAATTATAGATAATCTATAAGCCAAGCCTAGTTTGGAAGATAAAGACATGTAACTGAATAAAAAGCTTAATTAGGTTCTTAAACTCAATATGTATCAGTCATTATCATTTAAAAGTTGGTAGGTAAATTTTACACCAATTTAATCATCATTTTAACAAATTTTTGGTCTACCATCCTACTCTATTATAGTTATATTCTGCCTAAATGTTTATAATTAATTACAAGGACATAAGAATATTCATCTAAAAGTGAGGAAGGGACGGTGTTCATATCAGCCACTCCTTTTTACCTCCCACCTAAAGCTTACATTTATGAAAATAATGGTGAGTGTCTTTTCGACATGATGGTAAGAGACGATACAGCGAAAAATAGTAATACCATTGTCTCACAATACCATCTTTTACGACTTCACTAAACAATCAAAGCCATTGTATTTGAACCAGCAACAACAAAGCAAAACAAGATTACTGCTGTTTTAGGTAGAAGGAAACAAAGATAAGAGAAAAAAAAAATTGTGTTTGATCTCAATTCTTAACTCATTTTTTCTTAAACAATTTTTGTTGACTGCAGAATTTAACAAAACAAAATTACCTCAATAAAAATATTAGCGTATAAGACAAAAAAAAGCCATGTCCACATTACTACAAAATCATCTCATCTTACTCATAATGAAAACTGTTGATGCAGAGCCATGAGTTGTCTGGTAAGTCACTCAGAAGATTTTTTCTTCTTTTTGGAATCAGTCTCTTCGTTAAGGAGCTTACTCTCTTTACGCTCTCTCTTCAGTCCCTTGGATTTATCGTGCAAGTGCATCTCGTCAAGCTGCACAATGATCGCAACAGTCAGTTTCAGTTGATAATAATCATAATCTCCAGAATCGGATATCGTTATTTCTTACCTTCTGATCAGGCATATAAATTTTCCCAATCTTTCCACGTACGGCATCTTGATCAACGTTTTTCTCCTGTACAAACAGAGATTGGTTGATTAGTCATTGGTGTCTTTCGAATTTTAAGGAAACATGAGATGAAGCTTTAGACATTTTTTTTATGTTTATGATTTACCTTCTTCTTAGGTTTATCCTTGGATGTTCTCATTGCTTCTTTCATTAAGCTTTCGTTAGGAAGACGATTACGCCTGATAACCAAGTCCATGGATGGACCAACTTCAACAAGCTCCATTCTAGGAACAATGGTCCCTGATCTTTTAAGCTTCAATGCACAATGAGTGAGGAAAACTTTCGTTGGGGATATAGCTGAACATACGTAAGCACGGTCTAATCCAGTAAGATTTAGATTATCCACAACCTGCAGACAAATAATTCCACTTCTTTCAGATTCTGTTATAAGCCAAATCCATTAATAACCCATATAAGTAGGCCAGTAAGAATCAAACACTTCACCTCGCCACGAAACAGATCAGTCAGGACTTCTTTTAGATGCTTAAGCTCTGGTACATTCTCAAAACCTTCACCAGTAAAGCAAATGAAAGGCTTCGTTCCTTCGTGAGGTGCAAATTTCTTGTCATAGGAAAACGAAAGCAAAGATTTAAAGTTCTCAATCCCAACTTCTATAAGATCATAGACCTGGTGATCGTACATCCTCCCAAGTACAAGATTATCAGGTCTTTTCTTTGTGTGAGAGCCATACTGCAAACAAAACATTAACCAACGTTAGGACACACATCAAAAAGTTAGTTTGCAAATACATTTCCAAATGATAGAACAAAGAAAACAGCAGTGGCATGCCTTAAAATGAAATCAAGATCACAGGATATATCATCTTAAAACCAATTTAACCTACTATAATCAAGAATCAATGTTAAATACTTGAATACTAGACAAAATGACCAAACTAAGTTAGGAGATGAATCACAATCATAGACAAATAACATAACAATAATATCAAAGCAGAGATCTCCAGTAAGATACAACAGCTGCCAATAGCTATTCAAATGGACTCTGTTAATGAAACTTACCACAAAAAGGCTACAATCTGTTTTTTGAGAGAAGAACTCTAAAGAGGTTTCACCACCACTCTCAAAAGGCCTAATATTCTCATTCCTCCTAGAGTATTTGATAGCACCTCCCTTCTTCAAACGATACAGTTCCATCAACACAGAGCTAACCGTAGCACTCGTCTTTGTTCCATGAAGTATCAACGTCTTCTTCCCAGTTTCAACCTACAAATTCCCAATGTTAATCAAACGAATCAGCTACAAAAGTTTGAAACTTTCGAAAACCCATTAATCCAATTGATAGCTAAACAACATTTAAGAGACAGCTCTATACATATAGATTCAACTTCGAAACAAAGGAATCAAAAGCAGAAGAAGAAGAAGAAGAAGAAGAAGAAGAAGAAGAAGAAGAAGAAGGAGAAAAAGGAGAAGTCTTACCAACTTAGGAGCTCGTTTCTCGAGTACACGTTTAGCTTTGCCTGTCTTCGGAGTTCGTATTTCCATCATGACTAATAAATCGCCGGAAAAATTTCACAAGCGACGGCTCCGAATGTGAAAGAGGAAGAAGAGGTTTTTGCGATTAATTGATAATGCAGTCTAGGGTTTTAGTGAGGCAACTTTTTGGAGAATTCTAATATGACCCCAATTGTTATAAATGTTTTATAATTCACCCCAACAGTTTTACAAGGTCCATGAATTATTTAACCTATACGGGCTCAAGTTAAGTAAGTAATGACGGCCCATGAAACATTTGGCTAACAAAAGATTTTTTTTTTTCTTCTCATATTTATTTTGAGTTCACTTTTTACATTCATGATATACATTGAAACACAACAAAACATATGATGGTGCTTCCGTGTGAGATTTTTACAAGTTTCCCCCCAAAGGTACGATAAGTCTTCATGCTTGACATTGAGCAATCCGTTCTTGCTTCCCTGTTTTGTTTTATAGAGAGAAGGAAAGATGCAGGTAAGAAGAGATATTATATACATGAACCGTCTTGTCCCTCCACAACCACTTGGCTTGCCCATCCCTCAAATGTCAAATGGTGCAAGTCAATGTAAAGAATCTCCAACTAAGATTCACCACAGAGATCGTAACAACCTTAAAGAACTGGTCTCAAAGAACTAGCAATAGTCAAGATATGTGTAACATTGTAAGCTTTCAAAACATCCTTGTTACAAGCTGCTGCAACGGATCCAAGATAAAGACCCTGAAAAGTTAAAAAAAAAATCAACAAAGAAAAAAAAAAAAGATTTGATCTTTGAGAATGAACAATCATTGGTTGGTTTTTTTTGCAGAGTTTATAAATTGGGTAGGTAGAATTGGTGGGAAGTAAACCTCCTCAATAAGAGATGGGACATTGTCTTCTCTACAGGTACGAGCATATTTAATAACACGAACAAGTGCTTGTATCTGATTCTTCACCTTTTCATTATACCGATCTATTCCTGGTAACAAAGAAGAAGAAGACGAAGAAGGTGATCCTCTGTCTCTAGAACTCCTGAAAAATTGAAATCATCAAAATTGACTCTTGTACATCATCGCAAGAACTATGAATTGGGTTTGAACATAATCGAATCGGAAGATGAATGATCTTGAAAACGAATCAAGAATTAAAGATCAAAAGATGAAGAGAAGGAGAAGGAAGAAAGATCTTACATTTGAGAAAGAAGTTGAATACGAAATGCGCCGAAGAAGAAAGAGATTACGAAAGAAAGAAAAGAAAAAAAAAAAAATAGAAACTTTGAAAAGGTTAATTGGAAACTGCAATGGTTGTCCAGGTTTTTTGGGGGAAGGAGGACTCAGGCAGGAGAGGGAAGATGTGTGTTCTCTGTTTAAAGAGGGGTTAAAAAGTAAAAATTTCCTTTTTTTACAGGGGAATGTTTTAATTATTTTATTTATTAACTAGGTCCCTAGAGAATAGAGAGGCTTCGTATAATCCAAATTTGGGTTTTAAGGTGAATATTTTTTAGAAATTGGGCTTTGAAGGCTTTAGTTTGCTATTAGACGCAGCCCTCTAAATTGGTAATGAGTACTTCTTGGCCTAAACTGAATAAATGTCTCGAGGCAAATGGTTTCGTGTTGAGTACTTGAGTGATGATGTTGTTGTTGTTAAGGATTTGTTTGGTATATGTAAACACTATTTCAATGTATAGTTAGAGAAATTGTACAGCACTACTGGAGTTGTAGATATGTGTATTGTAGACAAAATTGTCAACTAGAAGAAAAAGAAAAAAAAAAAACCTTGTTTCTCTATATTTTAAGTTCATGTAGAATGAATGAACATATCAGCTCGGTTGTAACCATAGCGAAAGTCCTGTATTTAACTTCGATGGACGATATATAGTCAGAGCCGGCACTAAAAAATTTATGGGGGTAGAAGGGAGTTTATTCTCTCGTGCCCTTCTCTCTCAAATTCTTTTCTGATTTACCTTTGTTATAATAAATAATTTGTTTTTTCTTTTCTTTTAATCAAAAAATTGGTCAAATACTAAAAAACCTTAACGATTTCCAATATTTACCAACCCAACTAGCAACATTCGGATTACCCACCCAAATATTCGGGTTATCCAAACAAATTCGGGTAAACATTTTTCAACTCTTTTTTTCTTTCCTTCGGTTATCCTCTTTCCCCATTTTTAACTGTCCGACTCTCTCCCTCTCCCTCTCTTCACCAAAATTCTCTTCTTCAACAATATCCTCCAAAATCTCTTGGGCATCTCCTCTATTTGCTCAAAATCTTATCAATTCTCGTCGTTTTCCTCAATTTCGGTAAATGTAAGTCTTTTTGTTTTGTAAAATTAGGGTTCAAACTCAAACGAACGAAATCTCTTAGATTTTGTGTTTTTTTTTGTTAATCTAGTGATATCAATGGGTCCTAAGACTCGAAATGGTATAAATTCGAAAAAGAGGAAGAAGAAGAATCCCGTAATTGAAGATCCTCCTCCGCGAACTTCAAGTTTTCCTCCTCCGCCAGCAATAGCTCCTCCCTCGCCAGCAATAACTCCTCCTCCTCTGCAAACTGAAGCTTCTCCTCCTCCGTCGGCAGTAGATCCTCCTCCTCCGTTGGCAGTAGATCCTCCTCCTCCGCGAACTGAAAATTCTCCTCATCCGCCAAGTGAAGGTTCTCCTCCTCCACAAACTGAAGGTTCTCCTCCTCCGCCAACATTAGATCCTCCTCAGCCGCCAGATGATGAGGATCTATCCCAAACAGAATCCGAGGAACAAAGGTCTCCTCCATCGCATCCACAAGTAACTAGAGTGAAATTTAGAGAAATTGAGATACTAGAGTTTGATTTTGTTTCTGCATGGAGCGGGTTTGATTTAGGTTTGTAGATATAGCGGAAATTGAGAAATTGAATGAGTTGTATTTTGGTACAAATAAGTTTGTTTGGTACAACTAGACATTTTAGTACATATAAGTTTGTTTGGTACAATAAGAAGCTGTTTAGTTCCAATGACATTATAAGAAGCTGTTTAGTTCATACACCGGTAGCAACTTCGCTTCTTCACATCTCTGGTGCAATATTTTCTCAAGAAGAGGCACCATTATCTGCGATGGAGGTACTGATGCAGAAGTCTTCCTATGTTCGTTAAACCATTCAGCCAATTTCCCAACAATAGCATCGATCATTGGTAAGAGCGAGTATTGCCTTGCGTCTTTGAAAACACCATTAATAGATTCAACACAATTGCTGGTGTCTATATTGTATCTTGCTCCTGGGAAATAACATCTAGCCCATTTTTTTTCTTCAACATGTGAATCTAGATATACCGCTGCAGCAGGATACCTTATCCTAAAATCATGATAAAGTGTTTTGAACGTACCTTCTGTATAAGACCTAGCACATTCTATGAATTTTCTTCCAACGGTGTCTTTGTTGACGTTACTGCATGCTGCTTTCACATTTTGATCCAAATGATATATACAATAACCATGTTGAGACAATGGATACACCTCAGCTACTGACTTGATAAGGCTTTGATTTCTATCAGAAACAAACACAAGTTCAGGGGCGTCTGGTACTCTTGATTTCAACTTATTGAAAAACCAACTCCAACTTAAGTAATTTTCACCATCGACTACACCAAAAGCAATAGGATAATGATGATGATTAGGATCTTGAGCTGTAGCAACAATAAGCACTCCACCTTGTGCAGTCTTAAGGTGGGTTCCATCCACAATGATTACTTGTCTCATAGCCTTGAAGCCTTCAACGCAAGCTCCCAACGCGAAGAATAAGTACTTAAAATTATTCTCTTCGTCTAATTCCACACATGAGACAGTTTCTGGATTCACTACCTCTAACATGTGCATATAAGAATACAACATCTTGTAACTTTCCTCAAGACTACCACGAACCTCACTAGCAGCTTGCTTTTTTCCTCTCCATGCAGTGGAGTATGACACTTTAACACCAACTCTTGTTTGAATCAAAGGGATGAGATCTTTAGGAACTGGAGTCTTAAGCTTACATGGATATTCCTCACGCAAAACAGATGCTACTAATCGTTGTGAGCCTTTCCTTTTGTTTCTGCTTGTACTTGTTGTTGAACGATAACACGTATGAATTTTGTTGTAAGTTCTAACCGAGAAACAATCTGAATTCTGAAGCTTCGCAACTCGTAAAGACCACTTGCAACCCTTTTTTGATTCACTGCATTTTACCACGTACAACTTCGGATCCGACTTCACAATAACAAACTCAAAACAGTTCTTATGTGCACATTTTTCAACTAAATCTTGTATTGCTTTCTTACTTCCAAATTCTTGACCTATTGTCAGATTCACACCATCTTCCCATTCCAAATGTACCTTTGTAACTTGCAGCATATCATCGTTAACAATGACGTCTTCTTGTTCTTCACTTGCGACATTGTCATCGTTTCGAACCAGCTCATTATGTTCAAACGTTTCACCTGCATAAAGAGTCATGATACCATCACCAATACGAGTCCTTGCACATGAAATCAACTCCTCCGCATTACTTGCACCAACTTCACCAACGTTACCAATTTCACCAACTTCACCAGTTTCACCAACTCGATTTTGCTCACAACCATGATTTTGTTCGTCATCTTTTTCCAACTCCACATGCATTACATTGAATTCAGTTTGATTCCATTCTAGATAACACGAAAGATCATCATCATCGAAGATATATATTGGTTTCTTAGGCTTCACTGAAACTGGAATGTAACTAAATTTCATCTTCGTCGCTGCATCTACCATCATCTTTCTGCATATTTTATCAACCAATGCAGAAAAAGTAACCTCCTCAATAGGTGCCTTCATCAAAAGAGCATGACGAACATCTTCTCTTGAAATCCATTGTATTTCATCTCCATTGTTCAAATAATTACCCCCATAATCAAAATGAATGAATGTGCGAAGATTATTATTCATTATCCCCTGAAAATAGAATAAAATTCCCTAACATCAGAATATTTCTCGCTTTCTATTCATTATCAGTTGTAATCGTTGTATCAGTTGTCCTAGTTGTATCAGTTGTACCTAAATATGCAGATACGAGGAAACCTAATGTCATCTAGCTCGATTCAACCCCTAGATCCATAAATTATAAACGTAATCTGAGTCTAATAGACTTGAGCAAATGAAATTAACAAGATGAACCCAATAAACATACAAGAACACGAATTTAAAAGAAATCTAAACAATATCCCCAAATAGAAACACAAATGTTGTACAAATCTAACATCAACACTTGTTCTTACACTATAAACAAGTTTCAAACACGTTGAAATTGAACAAAAACAGTAGAATAAACCCAGAAATTACCTGAATACGAGCTTCAATGGAGCTTCAATGGTGGAATTGGAGATGCGTGGGTTGTACGGATGGGGAGGAGGAGATGCGATTAGGTTTTAATTTGATTGGTTTGTTTTTTAGTTTTTTTTATCAAATATATATAAATACATAGTTTATTTAAATTATATAAAAAGAAAATAAAAAGGGCAAAACAGAGATATAGATTTATTGTAAAGGTACAAGGGTATATAGAAAAAATGTGGATAGTGTAGAATGATATGTTGGACATAAAGGCATAAGAGATTAAAGTCCCGGTAGAAGTAACACAATAGAACTCTATAGACCATACAAGACTAGCTATAGTACCCAGAAGAGTTTTTCTCGGTTTCAATCTAACTTTCTCAGTTTGATGCGGTTTGGTGTATTCGGTTGCAGTATTTTTCCCTCCACCTCTAGAATTGTGCAAGAACTTGAAACAGAAACCNAAAAAAAAACCCCCCCTTTAAAAAAAAAAAAAAAAAAAAAAAAAAAAAACAGAAACCTCGCCTGTTGCATCAATAATAGATTCCTTGTTTGGAATATGGGCTTTTCGTTTTGGGATCGACTTGGTTTTGCTACCAAGGCAGAGATATAATAACATTTCGTCAGCTCAAAACCCAAAAAAAAAAAAAGAAACTAAGTGACTCAAAGAAACAAGATAACCAAAAACTACACGTTCTTGTTATGACATTGACTTGCAAAACAGTGTTTTATCATCTAAAAGCAGCAGATTTGATCGGAAAACAAGCGATTTCACTATTCCAACAAAATCAAGAATCCAATAAGAAAGAAACCAAATCATTCCCCATGAAATTTTGCAATTTTCCAACAGAAACAAAACAAGAAATCGCTACAATTTTGGCTTTTTTTTTTTTGCTAATTACAGATCCAAAATAAAATAAAAATAAAAATAAAAGAAGAAGCATCAATCAATCATCACTTCAGACCCAAGAAACCGAAACAACAGAATTGGCAAGACCAGATTGTTCAAAAGTCGTATTAGATCCATAATGAAGAGTCTTATAATCCCCAGGAAACGCTTGGATCAGCTTAAACAGATTCCTCTCCGATTCATCAATCTGCGAATTACAATACGACCAAAGAAGCTGAACCGATTCACTCTTCAAGAAACTCCTCTGCGTTATCCTCCCGTCAGGTAACCGAACGCGGATTCTGCACAAAACGCTTTGATCGAAATCGCGATTCGTCGGTTCTTTGGGTAAGTTAGGGAATCCGAAATACGCGTTTGATGACGAAGACGAAGACGACGTCGTAGACTCCTCCGATTCTTCTTTTTTTTCTTCTTCTTGTGCTTCTTCATCGCGTTTGGTGCGTTTGATCCTTCGCAGAGACTCGATCTCTAACGAAGCCATGTCCATGAACGGTGATAATTTCTCCATCATCGACTGACACTCAAGCATCGTTTGGTTGAAATCGATGATGATTGATTTTTTTTAAAACCCTAATTTTTTTCTCATAGTTGAGAGTCAGATGATTTTGTGAATTTGTTGTGAGCTTTGATTTATAGATACGAGAGAGAAAGAGAGAGTCAGAGAGGTGTGAAGATTTTTTTTGATATTTTCCTTTTCTAGCCCCGGCTCCTTAACCGAAAATACTTAACCGAATTAAACCAGAACTAACCAATGAATTATTATAAACTTCAGAACCGAGAGAACCGAACATTAAAACACCAACCAAGAGTTTTGCTTTGTCTCTCTTTACATTATTTGCATGTTGGAACAGTACAAACCCTTTCTTTCTCAACTCATTTGACGTAAGTCACAAACCAGTCAAGCATCTCCTTGTGAGATTCGTCTGCAGCTTTAACCGCCTCTGGTTCATCGATGTTGTACCTAACAGTCCAACCGTGTGATACTTTTGGGAATATCTTCACATAACTATACACCTACAAAATCTGTTTAAAGTTAAATAGGCGATAAAGCTGTTGAGTGGCAGTGCTGAAGAAGCTTACCTCGGGTTTGGAAGCTAGAATCTCCTCAAATTGCTTCACGAGTGCTGGTGGGGATAACTTATCAATCTCAGCTCCTAATATAGCAATTGGAGCCTTCACATCTGCAGAAAACCGTGATATTGGTAAGGATATCAAAGACTGGTAAAAAGCAAAGCAACCGACCAGACTGTTTCTAAATTTGTAAACTGTTGAGTTGCGGTGCTCAAGTCACTTACCCTTGATATCATCAACTGTGACAAAAGAAGGATGAAGCAAAACAGCTGCTTGAATAAGCTCCACTTTAGACAGTTCCACCACTACTTTTGCTGAAGATCAATAACGCAAGAGAGAAAAGTAATATAAATTAGACATTTCAAACTATTACTAGCAGAAAGATAATGTCACAAATTTATCACTTCCCAGCATAGGTAAAATTGGGAGAAATGCCCCAAAACGAGTGAAGAAAAAAAAACCTAACCTCCCCAACACATTCCTGCAGCTCCAATGGCAGTTATGCCTTTGTTCTTTATGGCTTCAAGTAATGGTTTGGTTTCTTCAAAACCCTTATCCTGGAAAAAAAGAGAATATGAACTCTATCAAAACAACAGAATAAAAAGACATAAAACCAAATCGAACTGATCTTATGGTTGCAAAAAGAAGAGTTGAGAATGGATAAATAAATTATGATAAGGAGGAGGAACAAACACAGCCATGGTCTTTAATCCAAACTTGGATGGGTCTCTCCTGGTTAGAGGGATCATAAGGATCTCCACAAAAGTAGTCAGGAACGACAACATAGAATCCAGAAGCCGCAACCTTGTCCGCAAGCGCCCTTAGTCATACAATTTAAGAATTTACACTTGATTAGCATTCATCCATACTTGGACAAGATATTTTCGAAAAAAAAAAGCAATCAAAGCAATGATTCAAATTAAACATCTAGATCTTACCAAATGAGGTCAGAAAAAATAAGTCAACATAATGCAAAACTAACCAAACAATTTGCAGGCACATAAGCAAAATCTACCTAGACCACTAAAATCATTCAATTCCTTTCAAGCAACAAACCCAAATTAGAAAGTTTCCATCTTCATTTCACTGGTCGAAATGATGAAGAGGGAAGAAAGAATGTGTAGTAGTACCTCAAGTTTGGAGCTTCATAACCTGAAGGACAAAAACGAAACTTAAGTTATAGAATACACAGATGGCATGATCAAATCAACAAAAGGATCCAAAAAAGGGGGAAAAAAAACCCTAATTACTCGATGATCATGTCTTTGACTAAAACAAACAACAGAGCAAGAAAGGAGAAGTATTTACCAAAAACATCAGAAACGAGGATCGCACAGAGCTTGGAATCGGGAGAGCCGGAGACGTAAGCATCGAGTCCACCCAGCTTCTCGACATTACCCGACCCGGAAACCGGGTTAAGTGTCGGCGGGTTTTCGCAGCACTGAGGTCCCGACATGAGTTCGTTCTTTAGAAAAACAGAGAGATAAGACAAAAACACAAAAGAAACAAAAAACCAAACCAAACTCAACCATACGTTTGATTTAAATAGTGGAATTTTTTTTTATATCTGACGGTTACGAATACTATGGTTATCGATCCAACTGTCTACAAAAAAAAAAAAATTCTTATTTTCTAAACAAGATTTGTCTTCTTCATTTTTTTGGTTCTCTATACATGCGTGATAGATTCATCACACTACACTAGAGCTAGAGAACACAAGGCCAAGAACAAGGAAAGCAAACACTAAATCATCTAATCAAAGCAACTATCTGAAATCTGGAGAGATCAAAATTTGTAAGAATCTGTTAACGCAAATGAATAATGAAATCAGCGGCATAATCCATTGTTCTGAGACCTCCCAAGGAGAGTAATACAATCGCTAGTTCGTCTTTTCCCCACTGTCTTAGTCCATTGCTCAGACTTTTCAACACTTCTGTGTCGATCTCTGCCACCCAAAGCGGCAAACAGCTCACCAACAGACTCACCACACCGGAAATATACGTCCGCCAAGTTGCTGTCTCGCATCCCACTGATATTTTCCCGTCTAAGGCACTCGCGATGAACTCCAAGTGGCTTCCCAAGATTGCTTGGCGGCGGCGTTTTGATGCTGATGATCTTGAGTCCACTCCCCAAGCAAATGCTCCACATAGGACCACAAAGTAGGCAAGGGCATGGCCTCTAAGCTCCGCAACTAGATCCGATGGTCTTCGTTCTCGGTCTGACTTGTCAGTTGATAGAAACCAAGACGGGATGTTTTCTTTGATGAGTAGGTGGACTACACCTAAGCCACCGGTTAGCCATACCAACGAGGCACTAAGTGAAGCAGCAAGCTTGACTTGAGTCATTGCTGTTGCTAGAGAACTTTGGCCGTATCTTGTTCCGTTCTTCACTGTCTTCAGCCTTTCCAGCTTCTCCATTGAGAGGCGGTTCTGGGCAATATCCTCCACTGAATGTATCAGGATAGAGAAAATCTCTTCTGAGACAGAAACAGTATCTCTGAGAGCACGATACATACGGAGGTAGAGAATCCCTGGTGCTACAGGTGAGATCCCGCCATAGAAATGAGAGCCAAATCCATGGCCAAGAAGAGCTCCAACGCCACCATCATTTGACATCGGGGCAACATTCAATCCGAGAGTGGCACTGAAGCAGTTCCTGAGGAGCTGAATCACAGCGTCTTGATTGTGAAGGAAGACGGTGCGAGAGGCAGAGAAAACAAGGAAATCGAACCAACGTTTCGCCTTTTGAGTCCATAATGAAGCTACAATGGGCATGCAAGGCCAAGGGCAGCCTGCAGCCAAGCACTCCAGAGCTGGGCCAGCCAGGTTGAGAAACCGTTCTGAGGCTTTGTCGATTTTGTAAGTAATGGTTAGACTTACAAAGGCGGCTAAAGGCAAAGGAAGCGTTGCAGGAGAACTCCCTCCAGCTACAACACAGCAAGAATCAACCATAAGTTCAAAAGAAAAATTTAACACATTTTAGTAAAGACAGGTAAAACTTATGATAGAGAGAGAACTATAGAGAGATGTAAGCCAAACAAACAAACTCCACGTTTAAACAGGTTGAATAGTTTTACCAGGAGCAAGGCTAGGGATATCAACGCCTGTTGTGGCAAGAATTTTCTTTATAAATTCCTCAACATTGGATAGATTTGTAGCTGGACTTGGCCAATCTACGCCATTCATGAATACTGGCTTCCAAACACTTCTACTCACCTCAGCTGAGAAATAGCTCACTATCGTTGCTAATGATGCCGGGAGAAAATCTGCCAAGTCTTTCAGCCCTGAAAGACAAATACACGTAAACAAAATCACTTTACTGTAAGAAAAACATATGATATAACAACTGATCAACACAGTCAGACATCTCTCATGCTTCAGAGTTGCCAAAGGTCATATAGGCAGATGTTATTGCACATGACTACACAATTTTAAGTCTCTTTTTTTTTCTCTCTCTCTCTCTCTGGTCACATATTTATGCAACCTCATCCAGTGAAACAAAAGAAAGCACGAGAAACAAACCTGTAGCTAACTCACGAGGAGAGAGCTTTCCATGAGTACAAGCTGTCAAAGCAGCATCTACAACATATGGAACAGCTTTGAGGATATCCCAGGCAGGAAACTCAGGTCTTGGATTGCTATCTTCACTTGCAGCTCCTGATGAACTGCTCGTGCCCGAATTAACTGGATTTAAAGTCTGACTGCCTCTGACTTTTCTGAATACCATGCTGAGAAGTGCTTCAACTATCTGATGTACGGGAGATCCATGTGTAAGTCCAGATAATGTGGCAGCAATGCATCTCTGATGCTGCCTGTACCAGATTTTCAGCTTGGGGAACGACTCAACAAACACGGGCTGGCCAGATGCTGCCCTTGCAACTTCTGAAAGTCTCTTTCTGTTTCGGTCTCTATTAAGGGTCTCCGAGGAAACAAGATATGAATTACGCACTAAAAGAAGATGTTCGAGAGTGAGTTGGGAGCCAACTGTGGGCACATCTCCTACACCATGCTCAATAGGAGGATGATTGAATCTCCAAAGCTTTAAAAGCAGAGTGAATGCATTTGAGAAAACAGAATAGGCTGATATTTCTTCTCCAGAAGGCAGATTCCATGATACACTCGGGGTGTAAGATCCAAACTCTTCACAGATTGGCATTAGTGAGCAAGCAAGTTGTGGAACCTATAAAATAGCCATCAAAATCGTACATTACATCTTGCAGCAAATTCAGTATTAAGTTTAAAAAAACTTAGAAGCATAATCTACATACCATGCCATGTAAAGAGAAAATCTGAATGCTGTCAACAGATCCTATCCCAACGATAACAACATTCAGCATACAGGCATAAGCGATCAAATGACTTTCAGCCCTGGAATAATCTGCTGAAACGGGTGGGGATAGTCATCTTGTAAGAAATTCAACAGTGTGTTCCTGTACATTGAAGAAAAATAGATGAAGCAAACATGTCTCTTCAGCTGACTTTTTCACTGGTGGAGGTAAATTCATCCAAATTTTCACTGGTGGATGTAGTGCTAACCTGTATGTTCCAACCCCGTGTAAGAGACGCCCCGCAAAGAACTGTAGCAGCAGATATCTTCTCATCATCCGATCCTTTGACTGCAACCTCATATAGTTTCTCGAGATCTGCTAAGCTTCCATCAAATCCATGAGCTATTTCAGTTGCTATACTCTCGGTAAATTAAAAAAAAAGAACATTACCTGGCTAAGAAACAAAAAGGAATAACTGAAGAAGATGCAGAACTTAAGTCAAACTAGAGTGCAAACACTCTTGTCATTGTGGCAACCTTGGGTCAAGGAAATGTGTTGTAAGAGTTATAGGTTCCTTAGGTAAGTAGCTTTACGATTTTGGAACTTCGCAGCTTAATCTTTTCATATTTTTAAATTACAACTGATCATATGATTTGGAGGGAAGACTATGCGCAGATAATCGAGCAGCCAAAATACAAAAAGAAAATAGCAACTCATTCTACCTTGAAGCAGGAACAGAAACTAATGCATTCACCATTGCAGCATCGAGTGGGGCGCCTTTCACAAATGACGACCAGCAGGGTACTTCATTGGGAAGACTATGAGGTATCTGGTTGAATTGGCCACTAACATAGCCAGGCCACGAATAGGCCGACGTATCCAGTATGTTTCTTGCAATACAAGCCTCAACTATCAGGTGACGCATGTTTCCAGCTACGGTATTTCCATAAAATATGTTAGGCAAGGAAGAGACCCATAATATCAACAAATGACGACAATCAAGCGGCACTAATAATGAAGCATACAAAGACAAACAAATTGGTTTAACTTCAATTTAACATAGCAAAATTAGATTTAACTTACAGCAGTTCATAGGCATGTCCTTCATGTTTATGACATCAGAACATGGCTTTCCAGCATTGCCACATTCCAAAAACAAAATTGCCTTTGTGGCAGCCTTGTTGGCAGCGGAAACAACGCAGTTGGGAGGAGCCAGCAATCCGGGGAACTCACCGAGTACCTGCAAACTTGTAACAAGATCATCTCGGAGCTTTTCCATGACAGATACGTATTTTCCCTCTTCAATAAGGTTTGCGACCACAAGAGGCACAATACATAATGACATGCACAGCCTTGTGTCCAGTCGAGGAATAGGTCCTTCAATAGGATCCCTTTCCTAGCAATAAAGAATGACAAGAAGATCAGAACAGCCATTCGATACTAAAAATCAGACCTTATCATGGATAACACACTAACAACCAAATATTATAGCTTTTGGTTTAGCCTAGTTAACTCAAGTGAAAATGTGTTCTGATACTGTCTTGGGAATTATAGCAGTCAATTTTGACAAAAAATTGAATAGAGCCAAATAACAGAACCAATCTCAAAAACACATGGTGTACGTAAAACTTGCAAGCAAGAGCAAAATCGCTTTTCTGGTGACCAAGTAATGGTGGTGAAATCACAAAGAGTAGGAGTAGTAAGAGATTAGTCCAACCCTTTGAACAAGTCGGAGAGCTGCTATCCAAAGACCCAAGAAAGTGTCATGCCAAGTGCTCCCATTAACTTCTTTAAGTGTTTTAGCTAGACCTGAAAATTTCATATTCTTGAGTCATTTCATTATATATTTGAGATAGATTTTCTTTGGTTAAAGCCACAAGTGAAAGAAGATGGAGTCTGCAAATTACCGGTAATGATTTCAATCGCACTAGTTGGGTTTACTTGATATCCATCCATAGCATCTTCAAATACTAGATCAAGAGGAAGCCAAAGTGAAGAGAGACTTGCTCCATGGCATAAGCCAGCAAAGGAAGAGAGAGATCCAAAATCCACAATAGCATCAGATTTCCGTGATGAAATTACTTTGCAGTCAGAAGAATACCCAAATCTTCTATTCGAAATCAACTGCAATAGATCCCCAGAATTTAGAACCTTCGAATTCTTTAAAGCCAATGAATTTTCTCCAAGCAGCTGCACTTTCTGGACAAATTGATGCCAATTTGAAGCCCTGAAAAGAAACGGATAGCAAACATTTAAAAGAAAAACACTTTACGATAGAGAAACTACTCCAAACTTCAACATAGCAGATGAATTTGTAAGTAAGATTTCAGATTAACTATGATGCATACCTGTTTGAGGATACCAAATATAGCAATCTAGAGATCACAGTATTTCTAAGGAACTCGGTAATCATCTCAATAGCCATGACAGTATTCAAACTCTGTAACTTCTCAAGAGATCCAGTCTTTCCATTACACATCTCAGGAGCATCAATTTCCATATCTTGAGACTTGACTAGCCACTGAGAGCTCGAGTCTTGGTTTAGCTCTAGCAAACCTTCATCACTTAAAGTCGCATCTACCAATTGTGACACCATCTTAAAGACGAATTCTACTAAAAGCACACCAGGTTTGCTTGTTTCCAAATCAAATAACTCTGAAAGACGAAGAATTCTTGCTACCGATATCATAACCCTGTACAAAAGAAAGACTTATAACATAAACACAAAAGAAAACAACTATTCCTACAAGTCCCCAAGATCAAACAAAATTAAATGAAACAGGAAAAGTATCTCAACAAAAACTCACTTCTGGTAGTGAGGTCCGCTAATATGATCTTTAATAGAGAACATATTTCTCTTGAGCAGCTCCAGGTAAATTCTATAAGCCGCTAGTTGTGTAGACCGGTGTGGAACAACTCTGCATAGAACAGAATCTAACAATAAGATAAAAGATCTGCACTATGAACTGAACCAATCTAAGATCCATCAAATCTCACTAAAAAATCCAAATTACGAAACAAATCGTCAATACATAGAACCCTAGATTTCAAAAAAAAAAGAACGAATCCAAAAAAGAAAAAGAAAAAATTAGGATTGAGAGAGACCTGTCAGAGAGAAGAGAAAGAACAACGAGAGGAGAAACAAGGTTCAAAGCCATAGCTCTTTCGAGAAACTTCCAGAGAATAGGAACGTTGTTATCCCAACAAATGTAGGAAACAATCACATCCGCAAGCTCCGTCGAAGGCAACTCAACAGCGAAGAATTTCAAATTGGACGAGAGCTGATTAGCCCAAAGACGAGGATCGACGCTGTTTAATTGAGCCATCTTCGTCAGCTCAATCACACGATCCCAGACGGTTCTCCGTCCATGAATCACCATTTTCTCACGACGACGACGACGAAGGATGAAGAAGGAAGGAAGAAGAGGGCGGGGTTAAAAGAAAGGAACAGAGGATCTTCAGATTTTGATTTGGCGTGTGCGTTTTTTTGGTGTTTTTGTAAAGTAACTGTGTGTGCGTTTTGCAAAATGACTGAATAGTCCCTCCCTCCCTTGTGAAAGAGATCGGATTGGATTAGTGCGCATGTGTGTGTGTGTGTGTGTGTGTGTGTGTGAATGTCCCGAGACGGGAATTATGAGATAGACGTCAAAAGAGTTCACATTGTCCCAAATCTATGCATTGTTTTTGTTGAATTTTGTGTGATTACTTGTTTATAATAATTTAAACAATTTTTCTGTTAAAAGTAGAAACTTTCATTTCACCAATTTTTTTGGATTTTTATTTATTTAAACAGTTTTTGTAATGTGCTATATAAGTGGATGTTTATCATAAATTCATAACTATCGTAGACGTTTTAACATTTGGTACCAGAAATTACGGTTTTTTTGTTAAAAATTTCTGTTTTATCAAAAATGTATGTTTATCATCACTATCGCACACGTGTTAACCTTACTAATAAAAATGTATGTAAACAACTTCTTCTCCTGTTAGCTCTTTAGAGCTAATCTNTTTTTAAAAAAAAAAAAAAAAAAAAAAAAAAAAAAAAAAAAAAAAAAATCTAAAATCCATTTAATATTTATTTCCATGAATTACGGTTTTTGTTTAAAATATTCGTTTTATCATGAGAAATATTCCCATATATATATGTATGTGTGTTCAAAATTAAAATTTGATTTTTATTTTACTTTGTTCGAATATTTGATCAAAACAATTAAAACCTCTAAAAATTAATATTATTGGAATTATAATATTTTCTTAATTAATTGAGTGATTACTTTATTGATATGCTAATTAATCCAAAAAAAAAAAAATTGGGACTCAGAATTATTGACTTTCCCAAATTTATCTAATGAAAAAAAAACAATCATGATATAAACACTAATTAGATAGATGGTGGAAAGAGGTGAGTTACAAAGCCATGATTTCCAAGTAAGACTTTTGGGGCATATTTTGCATGAAAGACTTAATGCAAGAAGAGCTTTTAGGTAATAATGCAATAGAATTCCATTTTAGTCAAATATTCCAGCTTTGGTTATGAGTCTAATGGGTAAACATTACCATTTCTTGCCAAGAATAAAAAAAAACATTACCATGTTCTGTAGATCCTAGTTTTCAACGCATGATATCATCACACATTCTAATTCTTAACTGATAAAGATTGGTTAACAAAATTAACAACAACAAAAAAGGACTGGTTACAAATATATATTTGAAATAAATTACTGATGTTTGAATTGGTTTTTTTCTATATAGAAATAAATTGGTACTTTCATAACTACTACTGAAATAAATATTTACCAAAAATATCATATATAGTTTTATTTTAAAATTTATTTTTTCCATACAAAACTAGAACTAAACTTTTAACAATCAAAATTAAACCCTAGATATTAAACATTATATCCCATAGCAAAACCAAACCTTATTTCCTAAACACTAAACCCAACTCCCTAAAAACTAGTATATCCTAAATCTAAAATAGTCAACCAAACCCAAAATAAAGTCTATAATTTTATAAACCAATTTTTTTGTTTGTATTATTTTTAAAAAAGAAAAAATTTTATTGTATTCAAGAAAATAAAATATAAAGTATGATATTTTGAAGAATTGCTCTGAATAAAATGCATTTTGATCAACAGTTTTACGTGATTGGCCGATGAATAGAAATAGTCAATATTTTCTTGTGATACCATGAATCAATACAATAAAACTAGAATGTTTCTCACCACAGCAAGACACCTCAACTTTTTAGTTGAAGGAGGAGTTAACACATAAGTTATAATATGTAACCAATAAAATTATAACATTAATACACATCAGTTTTTTGTTTGCCTACATGGACACATCATTGTCTCAATGTTAAAATCGATTTCTTCTATTTCCAATATCCCTATCTCACCCTCTCTTTAGTGTGGTGGTTCTGATGGTCCCAAGGTTCAGCACTTGTATGCATGCAATGTTTGATTCTAATTTTGAGGTTTTTCAAGAATAACCAGAGTTAGTCTTTGATTTTATCTTGTCACCATTTTCTTACTCATCTTCACAAATCTCCACCTGAGGCAAAGATGATCAAAGCCAAAGAGCACACACTTTCAGATAGATAATACCTTGAAAATCAATCCTCTGTTTGATTCCAAACCAAACTTTACACATTTCAGAGTAACATCACGGTAAAAACCCTTTGGCTATATGGTTCTTGTTTCACCACAAAGAGGACACAAAACTCCACCTTGGTTTGAGAATCTAAATAAGAGCAGCACTTAAGAACCTTTTAACACCTGTTCAAAAACATGCAACTTCAATGTCTCTGCATAAATTACAAAATGCATGCAAACCAAATACTCAGCAAACTGATCCATACACAAGACTATAATCACCAACACATGATATTTATGTATCTTATGCAGATGCAAAGAGAGATTGTATAAATCCAAAGTCTCACTAACACATATTGTACCTGTATTTTTATTGATACTTTGATTTTTGGCCTCAGGATGGCAAAGAACACTGCAAATATCACACACAAACATATTCTCATCATTGTCATATGTACAGATTGCACATCGCCATGAAAATTCAACAAAAAAAAACCCAACATGACTCTCGCACATTTCAAACAAACTAGCCTAAGATTGTACCTCTGTTCAATCACAACCTAGCTACTTTCTTCCAAGAACTACATTACATTTGGTTACCTTATCTACATCTTGTAGAACAGGCGTAATCAAGTCGCCATTAACAGCAACAAACACAACAATGTTAATGTTACTATTGTAACTAAAACTCTT
>NC_025685.1:12004410-12013183 GCF_000633955.1 Camelina sativa | reverse complement strand
AAAAAAAAAATCTAAAATCCATTTAATATTTATTTCCATGAATTACGGTTTTTGTTTAAAATATTCGTTTTATCATGAGAAATATTCCCATATATATATGTATGTGTGTTCAAAATTAAAATTTGATTTTTATTTTACTTTGTTCGAATATTTGATCAAAACAATTAAAACCTCTAAAAATTAATATTATTGGAATTATAATATTTTCTTAATTAATTGAGTGATTACTTTATTGATATGCTAATTAATCCAAAAAAAAAAAAATTGGGACTCAGAATTATTGACTTTCCCAAATTTATCTAATGAAAAAAAAACAATCATGATATAAACACTAATTAGATAGATGGTGGAAAGAGGTGAGTTACAAAGCCATGATTTCCAAGTAAGACTTTTGGGGCATATTTTGCATGAAAGACTTAATGCAAGAAGAGCTTTTAGGTAATAATGCAATAGAATTCCATTTTAGTCAAATATTCCAGCTTTGGTTATGAGTCTAATGGGTAAACATTACCATTTCTTGCCAAGAATAAAAAAAAACATTACCATGTTCTGTAGATCCTAGTTTTCAACGCATGATATCATCACACATTCTAATTCTTAACTGATAAAGATTGGTTAACAAAATTAACAACAACAAAAAAGGACTGGTTACAAATATATATTTGAAATAAATTACTGATGTTTGAATTGGTTTTTTTCTATATAGAAATAAATTGGTACTTTCATAACTACTACTGAAATAAATATTTACCAAAAATATCATATATAGTTTTATTTTAAAATTTATTTTTTCCATACAAAACTAGAACTAAACTTTTAACAATCAAAATTAAACCCTAGATATTAAACATTATATCCCATAGCAAAACCAAACCTTATTTCCTAAACACTAAACCCAACTCCCTAAAAACTAGTATATCCTAAATCTAAAATAGTCAACCAAACCCAAAATAAAGTCTATAATTTTATAAACCAATTTTTTTGTTTGTATTATTTTTAAAAAAGAAAAAATTTTATTGTATTCAAGAAAATAAAATATAAAGTATGATATTTTGAAGAATTGCTCTGAATAAAATGCATTTTGATCAACAGTTTTACGTGATTGGCCGATGAATAGAAATAGTCAATATTTTCTTGTGATACCATGAATCAATACAATAAAACTAGAATGTTTCTCACCACAGCAAGACACCTCAACTTTTTAGTTGAAGGAGGAGTTAACACATAAGTTATAATATGTAACCAATAAAATTATAACATTAATACACATCAGTTTTTTGTTTGCCTACATGGACACATCATTGTCTCAATGTTAAAATCGATTTCTTCTATTTCCAATATCCCTATCTCACCCTCTCTTTAGTGTGGTGGTTCTGATGGTCCCAAGGTTCAGCACTTGTATGCATGCAATGTTTGATTCTAATTTTGAGGTTTTTCAAGAATAACCAGAGTTAGTCTTTGATTTTATCTTGTCACCATTTTCTTACTCATCTTCACAAATCTCCACCTGAGGCAAAGATGATCAAAGCCAAAGAGCACACACTTTCAGATAGATAATACCTTGAAAATCAATCCTCTGTTTGATTCCAAACCAAACTTTACACATTTCAGAGTAACATCACGGTAAAAACCCTTTGGCTATATGGTTCTTGTTTCACCACAAAGAGGACACAAAACTCCACCTTGGTTTGAGAATCTAAATAAGAGCAGCACTTAAGAACCTTTTAACACCTGTTCAAAAACATGCAACTTCAATGTCTCTGCATAAATTACAAAATGCATGCAAACCAAATACTCAGCAAACTGATCCATACACAAGACTATAATCACCAACACATGATATTTATGTATCTTATGCAGATGCAAAGAGAGATTGTATAAATCCAAAGTCTCACTAACACATATTGTACCTGTATTTTTATTGATACTTTGATTTTTGGCCTCAGGATGGCAAAGAACACTGCAAATATCACACACAAACATATTCTCATCATTGTCATATGTACAGATTGCACATCGCCATGAAAATTCAACAAAAAAAAACCCAACATGACTCTCGCACATTTCAAACAAACCAGCCTAAGATTGTACCTCTGTTCAATCACAACCTAGCTACTTTCTTCCAAGAACTACATTACATTTGGTTACCTTATCTACATCTTGTAGAACAGGCGTAATCAAGTCGCCATTAACAGCAACAAACACAGCAATGTTAATGTTACTATTGTAACTAAAACTCTTCCCATCTTTGCAGCTTGCATTCACCACAGGATGTTGAGCAATGATTTAAGCATTTGCTTCATACATAACAATGTGCGTCTATGTTTCAATTCAATCCCACCTTCTTGTATAGTGCATCAGGAGCATCAATGTTCACAGGGTAACCAACACGAAAGGTATGAACAGAGACTCTCAATCATATTCTTCAATATTGCAGATTGAATCAGGCAATAAAGGAGGCAAATTGGTGGTCGTGGTAGCTTTTCCCTCCGCCGCCGCAGGAGGAGGAGGAGGTGGTGGTGCCACGGAGGATTTGGGCGGAGCAATTCCAGCCACTGCAGCATAAGGCGTCGCTATGGTCTTCCTCGGACAATCTATGAAAGTCGTCACCGAAGTTTTTGAGCGATCGTTGGAGCAGGAATTGGTGATGACGACGGACAAAGATTGATCGGCTTGGAGAAGTGGAGAGAGAACAGAAGGAAGCGAAGAAGGAAAAAAAACAATCACAGCTTCACAGACACTCGATCAAAAAAAAGCTAAATTAAGCTACGATCACAACAAAACTTTAGCTGATATAATTAAAAATAAACTGCTTTAATCAATACAATCCTTAATACTTTTTTTAGCACCACCGTTGGACATGACCTTATGGCCCTGTGTATGCTTAAGTTTTTTTGTTGCAGGCTTGTTAGTGGTACAAGATTGGTCTTTGTAATGGAACCACTAACGGTTTTGATTGACATCAAAACCTCTGTTTCAATTGGAGTATTCTTAATCGCAAAGACAACTGTACATAGAAAATAAATAATTTTTTTCTTAATCGCAATTATGTTTTTTTACATTATTACATTACCTACACAATTTGTTTTAGCTCATCTACCAATACTATGTAGCACAATCACTAAAATACATCGAAGTTGCTAAATAGATTTTAAAAAAACATGTAACTCACAAGAAGTCACTTATTCAATAAAAAAAATGCAAACAAAGTCAATGTTATCAAAGCCTGCATGCTAATGATTCATTTAACAAGTTAATCAACAAGTAAAATCTAAAAACAAATACCATTTAACATTTATCATTTCCTATATAACTTATAAAATCTTAAAATAGATAGCCAATTAAATTTAAATAATACAGTTAAGCATTTCATGTTCAGTAAAAATCCTTCTATGTTCCACATCATGTTTATCATTAGTTAATAATATTCATTTGTGATATTAACAAGTTATGATTAGTTAAGTTATTTATTTCTTTTGTTTATTTTTGTCAATGCTTTGATATTCTAAATTTGAGAACAAACCATACAATTGCTTCTCGACCAAAAAGAAAGAAAAGAACCATACAATTGCTTAATTTACAGTTCATTCTAAGAATGAGCTACGTTAATCTCTCAAGCCTGTGTGGAGGATAAACATCATTTATTGGATTCTTGGAGCAACATACATAAACTTTACATATTATCAAACAAAAATTATCATATGTCTATCTTATTGCATGCATTTACTACGAATATAGATGTGATTTCTTCTACGGTGATGATTACAGTGTTTGAATTTTCGTTAAGGCAATTATACAATTAAATTTATCCGACTTAAAATGTAAATGCATAACAAATACTACGAAGTTACAAACCATTGCAGTTTTTTTCAATACATTTCTATATTTTCCATTGTGTAAATCATAATTTTTATGATTAATTTAATTTCAGAAAATTAAAAATCATATATTTAACATCAAATGTATTAAAATATATTAAAAAATCCTGCGGCATCACGCGGGTCTAACCTATTATACATAAAACTTTATAAAAAGGTGTCTCTGGCTCTATCTACTTCTACTATATCAATTTTTTGGATATTGCAAAATTAAAACTAGATAGAAAGTACAAAAGATGCGGAACCTACGAAGTTGGTGAATTGAAGAACACGATTAAATGATGGATGACCCACATGAATCCAGCTTTTACATTCTCTTTAGTCTATAAACAAATGAGGCAAGATCCAAAACATGGGTATGTTTAAATTGGAATTCTCAAAGAACTACTACATAGGACGACGAAATTTAGTGAAGAGGTTGGCCAATTAATTTCATACTTATATGTCATTATTTTTTAATTAATAACCACACTAAATACTGTACCATGATACGCCATCATTTATTAAAAACAAAAATTAGTAGGAACATGAGTCTTGTGTATGATTTACACAATAATTTTCAAAAAAATAGACATGAAATTGTAGTATTTTCCATTTTTCTATATCTAAAACAATTGTATATATAAACAAATAAATGCAAAATAGGATAATATTAAGAGGAAAAAGTGAAATGATAATTGGTTTTAGTGGTTAGGAGTAGGTGGAGATGATGCTAGTGGAGGTTGAGGATGGTCCATCACCAGTTTCTAGTCGAAAATAAAAGTCGTACCGTTCGCTTTAATCAATGGACATCTCGAATTGAGATGTATGTAGCATGTATCTAGCTTTTGTCAAATTTTATCATCTATATACACTGATAGTGCAAAGTTTTGTTCATTGCGTTCGAAAATTCTCTGATCCACAAACTACAATTATCTATATTTGGTTTCACGATTCACCAAAAAAAAAAAGAAGAATGAATTTGTAAATAGTATTATTAAAGATTTGCATGCGTATGTATGCTTGTTGTAAAAATTTAATATTACATATTCTATAGAATGAGAATTGTTGCGGAAGGAACAACAGTAAACTTTTTCAAGTTGAACAAATGAAATAATCTACATCTTAAATCATTCTTATAATTAATGATTAATGACTTCTAGCTAGAACGATGCTAATCAAGGTTTTGATCAAGAAATGACAGCTTACTAAATCATAATTCAAATAACATGTTGGCCAAAAACAAAACACGATATTAACATGATTCATATATCAATTAGGCAAGTCTCCATTTAAAACCGTTTGTAAAAAAACATAAGTGGAGAAGAGATCGAACCCAAAACAAAAAGTCCCTTTTTGTTCTGTTAAATTAAAGTTGCAGCTTGGTTGATGTCTCCTTCAAGTAAGAATCATATCTTGGTTGGTGAACACAAACACTATTTCACTTAGTGGCGCAAGTCATTTGTTTCTCAGTCCAGTTGTCTGAAAACGACAACGTTTGTGGTTTCAGATTTTGACTGCGCACCTTCTTATCTTCACACCAAATCCATCATTTTTCTTTGTACTTGTCCCCATCATCCAAGTTATATCCATTGCTAATCTGTACGTTATAAACTTAAAATACATTTCTTTTTTACGTTTTGTTTTTTTTTCCTTTCTTACTATAATATATGAAAAGTTAGTTGGATCAAGAAACGTCTAGATTAAGTTCCGGCGGTAGCAACTAGCAAATATGGTCGAGTATGAGTAATTTGGATAGTCGAATTACATACTGTAACCTTTTTTTTTGTTTCTTGGTCGTGCTTAAGCCTCGCCTACTAACCGAAATGGAAGAATCGAATCGATCTTATAAACGAGAATTGAACCGACTCCGAACAAATAAAATACTCGAACGAATCCTAAATTTTTATATCTAAAAAAATTGGAATCAAATCCCCTTTAAATCGAAAAGCAAATGGATATTCAAAAGATTTATTATATTTAGATCTGATACAAGATAATTACCTAATATTATAATTTAAATTCGAATATATCAATTATATTTTTTCTATGCAAAAATGATATGTGATCGCTACTTTACCCGTTAAAATAAGTTATTTTCAATCAGTCTGACGATTTCTATTATTTTAATCCAAAATATTTGGGTTTTTGTTGGATCTGATAGAGTAATAATAAACGATGATAAACAAAGACTCAAACAAGAAAAAGTTTGGTCAAGTGGGAGGTATGTCAATGAGTTTGTGGAGTTACTCATACTCAAAGTACAGCTGAGCCGCACCATATTATTATTATATTTCATGTTTCTCCAACGAATTGGATGGAGTGTGTTTTTAGCTTAAAGAGTTGTTTGGTGCTGCTACGTTAATTAACTATATTATTACTTTCTTTCATATCACATGTTTAACTAGACACGTATGGTTGGCTTCTTGCGTTTAAAGTCATAACTTGCTGATTGCGACTATTTTTATCATTTCTTTAATTCAGATATTTATAAGAAACTAATGCTATATGATTAAGATTAACTAACATGGTAATAGCTAATGTTACACAATAGAGAAGACACAAGTGATGGTGCACTCAAAAAAAAAAAAACATCCATTGCTAAGTGAAAGCCAAAACATATGTAACTAATATGAATATATGGCCTCTTCTATTACTACTACTACTCTGGTGTTGGGCTACAAAGAATGAGAGTGACTCCATAAATAATCTAACTTGATGAGCCCTTCCAGTTAAGATTCAATGGCTGATTGATTCATTCAAAAGTCCTCCTCAGTTGTGAATTCGTAGTTCTTACTTCCATTTTGGAGGTTTGACATAACCGATGCCTTCTGATACTCTCCTACTCTCTTCTCAAAGAAGTTGGTCTTCCCTCTGCAAATTTTTTATCACAAACGTACGAAAACAATCAATGAAGAGAAGACGGTTCTTGAAGCTATCTTGGCAAATCAAAACTAGTGATATATCGACTACTTACTGCAGAGATATGAACTCCATCCAGTCAAATGGGTTTTCTGCTTTGTATCTCCTTTCACACCCCAAGGTAACCTACAAAAAAAAAAAAACAAGACAAATCCATGAGTTTGATGAAAAAGCTAATTCATGTTTCAAAATGCTGAAAACATATGATTTCCTTTACCAGAAGACGGTCTGCAACAAATTGTATGTACTGACTCATGAGGTTTGAGTTCATTCCTATCAGATCACATGGAAGAGCCTTGCAGACAAACTCTGTCTCGATTTCTACTGCCTCATGAACAATCTGATAAACTTTCTCCAACGGAAGCTGCTTTTGCATCAAACTGCACAAAGTATGATAATCAGTAAATGGATACAGACCTATTGTTCACAAAACAGTGTAATGTGAGACAGAGTTTGTAACATTTTGACTTATAGTAACAGTAAGCCACATTGGGTTTTACCTGTACAAGAGACAAGCAAAGTCACAGTGGAGCCCCTCGTCTCTCGATATAAGCTCGTTTGAGAAGGTCAAACCAGGCATAAGACCCCTCTTCTTAAGCCAGAAGATGGCACAGAAGCTGCCCAAAACACATGAATGCTTATACACGAGAGATGACATATATATACGATATGTTCTCTATGCCAATCATTCCAAGGAGGATGTTATGCAACAGCTGAAGAAATATACCTTCCTGAGAAGAATATTCCTTCTACGCATGCAAACGCAACCAGACTCACAGAAAATGACATAGGACTACAGACAATGGTAGGTACACAGTCAGATATTACAATTAGTCACAAGAAAATTTGTTTCTTCAACCAAATAGAGGATATTAAATCTGACCATATTAACTCAAACAACAAATGGGTACCTTTGAATCCAATCTAAACACCATTGTGCCTTCTTGGCAATACAAGGAATGGTCTCGATAGCATTGAACAATCTATCCTTCTCCTTTGGATCCTTTATATATGTCTCCAGAAGTAAGCTGTACATCTCTGATATATGTCACAAGAAAAATATATCTTGAATCAGAATTACACGGTAGACAGAGAGAAATATTTGACAAAATCATAGTCCTATTGTGGGATATTAAAGCTACAAACAACAAAACCTATCAAGCTTCAAGCCCCTCTTGGTTACTGGTTACAACTTTCAAGTCTTATGGCTTGGTCCTAAGATGTTTGTGTTCATTCACCATGACCTAAGTTAATACTTTATTTTCTTCTATACTCATCATGACTAAATAGAATCTTACAACGTTCTACAACTTATAGATTTGTAGCAAGTAAGAACTAAACACTTTCGAAATTTTGCAGATTTATACAAAAACAATCTAGACTACTTAACGCTTCCACTAACAAAGCCATACCCGAATGAATGTTCTCCATGGCAATTTGAAACCCATAGAAAGCGCGAGCCTGAAAAATTCAGAGAAATTGACGTCTTAAAAATTAAACAGCAAGTGGTGGGGTTTCAAGGTTATCAAGCCACTCAACAGGAGCAAAAATAGTCTTTAAAGGAAAGATTTTTCTACACTCTTCACCTCAGGAACTTGGACATCATTCAAGAATCTAGCAGCCAAATTCTCCAAAACAATCCCATCTGATGCTGCGAAAAACGCCAGAACATGGCTAATAAAGTGTTTCTCCGATAACGACAAGGCTTCCCATTGTTGCACATCAGTCGAAAGATCAACCTCTTCGGCTACAATCCATTAAAAACAGAACTGATGATGACAAAAGCAAAAACAGAACACTAATACACACACATAAAAATGTCAAATTCACATCCCCTGAATCAAAATTTAGAGGCACAAAACAAAAATCAAAGTAACAAACTCCATCCACCACATCTATTCTATAACCAGGTAACGCAAATGAAAGATATTACAATCCTATAACAACTCAAAGAAGAAGCTTTTGCATATATATCAAACTGTAACCATAAGCGT
>NC_025685.1:11988381-12004134 GCF_000633955.1 Camelina sativa | reverse complement strand
AACTGTAACCATAAGCGTAATCCAAATTCGAAGGGGGGGGGGGGGGGAATAGAGAAAACTAAACGAACCAGTCCAGAAACTAGCCTCAGCCTTCTTATACATCTCCCAAATCGATTTGTACCTAACGGGAAACATAGTGAACCTCTGGTTCTGCGCCATCAAAAGCGGCTCTTTCGATTCATCTTCTTCTTCTTCCTCCATGTCTCTTCTTTGACCATCCTTCAACGAACCCATTATCACTAAACTAATTCCTCTCTTAATTTCAAGGGTTCTTTTTTCTTTTTATGTGGAGAAACAGAGGATTAGGTATACTGTAGATGGGGAAAAAAAATTGAAAACCCTAAACAAAAACCCTTGGGAACCGACAAAACAAAAATTGGTTTTGTCTATACGCCTCCTCGTGATCTTCCGACGTGATTTTCAAGGCAACGGTTGTGTATAATGAAAAGAATACTTATCTTGTTAACCACACAAAAAAAAAAAATAATAATAATTAGTGGAAGCCACGTAAATAAGAACTTGTCCACTATTTTACTAACAAAACATTGTACAATGACTACTTTACTGTCACAATATTGTTGGCCATCTAGTTTTTGTGATGATAACACATTTTTAGATTTTAGTTCTTGTTCATCATCGCCTCACTATACGGTTTTGGAACTTGGAACACTATTCAACATTCAATACAATCTAGTAATGAAATTATTTTTCATTAGTAGAAAAATACTGTTTTTGTAAGTTAAATCTCTTGAGTCTTGACTATGAGATTTAATTACCCATTTGAATGATTAGGATTTACCTAATCACATAGCAAATGTCTAAACCAAAAAGAAAAAATCATTTTGATGAATTAGAAAACTATGATAGAAACCACGCAAAAAGTTTGTCCACTATTTAGTATTTACATATATTAGAAAACTATTAAATTTTGTGTTTTGCATTTTATTAATATATTATTTTATTTGATATAAACTAAAAATAAGAAATAAACTGGAAAATTGTTTCATAAATTTGCATCCTAAATACAAAAAATAAGTAATACGCTCTCCGTTTTTTTACTTATCATTTTAGACTTAAATTTTTATTTCATATTACTTTTTATGTTTATAATGCAACTTTATCAATCAAATTTTCAGTTTTATTCATCACTTTAGTTTATTAATTACTTAAAACAAATAATATATGAATAAAGGGTAAAACAGAAAAATAAATTATTTTTTAATATCTGTGAAAATATCTAGAATGACAAGTAATATAAAATAGAAAGTGTACAAAACAAAAATTTAACTTTACAATAACAACTAAAAAAGAAAAAATAACAAACATTGTACAATGACTACTCTACTGTCACAATATTGTTGGTCATCTAGTGTTTGTGATGACACACATTTTTAGATTTTAGTTCTTGTTCGTCATGATACACGGTGCTGGAACACTATTCAACATTCAATACAATCTAGTAATGACATTATTTTTCATTAGTAGAGAAAATAGTGTTTTTGTAACTTAAATCTCTTGACTATGAGATTTAATTACCCATTTGACTGATTATAATTTAGCTAATCACATAGCAAATGTGCCAATATTATTTTGAGCAAATCAGAAAATCAAAATCAGAGAATCAATACTATTTTTCAATATTATTTTTATTTAACGCACGTGGGTTTTTGTAGGTGGGAAGATTAGATTACGCACACGTACGTATTACGTGGGTGTTGCGTTGAAAACAGAGGTCCCAAAACGGGACAGAGGAGGAGGAAGAGTTCTTGTCTTTTAGTTCGGCGAAGAAAGATGTCGGGTCATCATCATCAGTGCACCGAGAACCCACCTAATCTGGATCCAAATAGCGGGTCGGGTCATGTCGAGAAACTGGGAAACCTCGACACTTACGTCTCTGGTTCTACTCATTCAAAGCTTGCTGTTCTTCTCGTCTCTCATGTTTTCGGTAAAATCCTTTTTCACCTTTCTAACGAGTTTGGGAAATCTCTCTGTATTTGAGAAATCTATTAACTTTTTTTTTACGGCAGGATATGAAACTCCAAACCTGAGGTACCGTCCGTACCAGAATCTTTACTTGATCAGCTTGTTGGTTTAAAGTGTATTCCTTCTTTACTGGATTTGAAAGTTTTTAAGAGTCTTTGTTTGAATGAGTTACAGTTTGTATCATTTGCTGTTTGTACATAGATTTGTGTTAGTGTCTCTAGCTCAGTGCTTAGGTTCATTGTTGTTGTAACTTGTCTTGGTTTTTTTGCTCTTACTGTGATACAGGAAACTTGCTGACAAGGTTGCTGAAGCTGGATTCTATGCCGTGGTTCCTGATTTCTTCCATGGTGATCCTTATAATCCCGAGAATCAAGATCGACCGCTTCCTATATGGATAAAAGATCATGGACAAGTTAGTACTTTCTCTTCCTTTCTATCAAGTGTTCCGTCCTTAGTTTTTCTCAAAACATGAAGTTTGTTCTCAAGCTTGAAAGTGGTGTAAATTATTCGTACCTTTCCAATGTTATGCCAAAATGCTATCTCTCTTTGTTGTTGACTACAAAGCAAAGAAAAAGACAATGGTTTAAACTGTTATATATGTGTGACTGTGTCGCTGTATCTGAACCCAGTACATTGGATTCTTTAGGAGAAAGGGTTTGAGGAGTCAAAGCCAATAGTGGAGGCCTTGAAGAACAAAGGCATAACTAGTATAGGAGCAGCAGGGTTTTGTTGGGGTGGTGAGTTTGGTTTTCCTTGTTCCCAACATGGTCCATGGAAATGAGCGAACACATGACTTTATCTTTCATGTTGTGTGTTTATTAATCTCAGCAAAAGTTGCGGTGGAACTAGCAAAGCAGAAGCTTGTTGACGCTACTGTTTTATTACATCCTTCTCGTGTTACGGTGGATGATATCAAGGGTAACTACATCTTTTAATATGTTCTGATCATTAGTTAGCTAGTTCCCTTTTATTTATTGTGATTATGACTCTAATCAATACATAATGGAAGCAGGGGTCAACATTCCAATTGCTGTGTTAGGAGCTAAATTCGATCAAGTATCTCCTCCAGAACTTGTGAGACAATTCGAATATGTTTTAGCTTCTAAATCTGAGGTACCTTTTCTCAGCTCTATATCGTTATACAAGTTAATATTTTCATTATTACTTACAAAAACACCATTAGTAGTTTGATGTGTTCTTCAAGTAAATAATATTCATTTAGTGACATGTTTCAGGTGAAGAGTGTTGTGAAGATATTTCCAAGTGTCAAACACGGTTGGACTGTTAGGTACAATGAAAATGATCCATCAGAAGTTGAAGCTGCAGAGGAAGCTCACAAGGACATGCTCGCTTGGCTCACCAACCATGTCAAGTAAGAGAACTTGGAAAGATCTATCTAAGTTTTGGTTTGCACATAACCAGAGCCCAGAGGAGACCAAAAATCATGTCTGTTACTATTTAAATTATATATGTAACTAGTTTTATCTTCTTTACGTTGCCTTGGTATGTTCGTGGCTAGTGTTTTCTCAAAATGTTTCATTCTCGGAAACATCAGCATGTGCTAGTTTAGTTGTATTGATATTGAAATAATGACAACCCCCAATTAAAGTCAACTGCATTAAAAAAGAAAACTATACATTTAAATCTCGCTAAATTGGAATTATATCATTTGGGGTTATATATCTCTATAAATTGATCAATTAGCTCTATACTTGACAAAATGGTCACTTTTCAACTAATGTCTAGGAAAAAAGAGTTGTTAGGTTCACCAGCGTCTATTGAATGATTAGTTTGATGATTAAAAAATAAACTCATTTCATAAATATGGATTAAGGTAGTGATATCTAAGATTAGTATATTTCTTAGTTGTTTTCTAGTTGATGAGTATCCATGGTTTAAAAAAAAAGACATGAAGATGCGTAACCATGATCTGGAGAGATGAGCTGTAGAGTCAGGTAACTTTTGGAAATAAAACTATCTTCCAAAAGCCATAGTCAGCAGATCAGATAAAGTGATCAACGAAATAAACGAGGCATATTTGTGAGGTGGAAACTTGATCAATCAATATGTTATCTATTTCAAGGAGATACACGGTTAAAAACTCTACTATAAATAATACACATATATCTGTATATATAGCTAAAATATTAATATATGGTTTTAGTGTTTTTTTTTCTTAATGAATTTTTGTTAGAACTCATCACTAAAGTTATCTTGTATCTTTGAAATTCTTTTAGTATCGTCTACAAAGTTATCACAAAAATTGCTAATTTATTTTTCATAGTTTTTAAATTCTGAATAAATATCATATTTTTATTTTGATAGTTATATAGATTTTTTAAATAGAACAATTCAGGTTGTTATTTATTGTATAAATATAAGTGAATTCGATCTATTATGGTTTTTGTTATTCATTGTCAAAACAAGTTGTTTTTTTTTTCTTCTTCTAAATATTAATTTTCAAGTCTAAAGCATGAAGCACGTTCTATTTTTTTATTGTCTAAATTATATTTTATTTAACTGTTATGAGTAATTGTGCTCTGTTTTTGAGCTGTCATGCTCTGTTCTTTGATTTCATGAATCTTTTTATATTTATATTAAAGAGACGGCAAAAATTAAATTAAATTAAAATAAAAATTACTATTAATTAGAATTAGTGTAACGTTACTGCGTCCATGTCTTGTTTATCTCTCTTATTTTGTTTTTTTTTCATTCTTCACCTGACCAAATACACAGTTCTCATCTTCAAACTCTTAACCAAAACCAATGGCTGATCCCACAACGCTCTCTCCGTTGTTGGATGACCATGAAGGTGAAAGAGATGATAGAGGGAGAGGAACATCAACTTGGGTTGAAAAGCTGGTTGACGTGGAAGAAACAAAGGCTCAAATTATCTACTCTGTGCCAATGATATTCACCAATCTTTTCTACTATTGTATCCCTTTAACCTCTGTGATGTTCGCTTCCCACCTCGGCCAACTCGAGCTCGCCGGTGCCACCCTTGCCAATTCTTTCGCCACCGTCTCCGGTTATGCCTTCATGGTACCATCATTTCTTATTTTTTGGTCAACTGTTACCATCATTTCTTTATTCCTTATGGTTTGTGACTTTGTCTTCAACATTTTTACTTGCAAAAGTCATCCATTTCTCCAAATTATTCCACATAAGTTTTATAACCTTTTATTGCTAAAAACATGAATCAAAACTTAGACTAATCCCAAGAGTGTAGAATAACTTTTTTTCTTTCTATTGTTATTAGGGCGTCTTGTGTGACCAGAGTTCTAATTGCTATTTAAGGCGTCTAGATAAGTTTAGGAGCTTTGCCTCTCTGTTTTTTTTTTTTTTTTTAATTTTCTTGAAAGTTTTTGTCATATATTTTTTTATAACGATATCTTCAAGAACATATGGCCAATGGTATAACATACATATATTTGTTTATGACATACATTAATGTTTCTTGGTTATAAGATAGGATTAAGTGGAGCACTTGAGACGTTGTGTGGACAAGGCTTCGGCGCAGAAAACTACAGGATGTTGGGGATTCATCTACAATCATCTTGCATCGTCTCATTGGTCTTCACCATCCTCATCACCATATTCTGGTTTTACACAGAATCGATTTTTGTGTTTCTCAGACAAGATCCTAGCATCTCAAAACAAGCTGCACTCTATATGAAGTACCTAACCCCCGGTTTGGTGGCTTTCGGGTTCTTACAAAATATTCTGAGATTTTGCCAAACACAATCGATCATTACTCCTCTAGTCATCCTCTCATTTATTCCCTTGGTGGTTAATGTTGGTGTCGCATATGTTCTGGTTTATGTAGCTGGGTTTGGATTCATTGGTGCTCCAATAGCTACATCTATTTCAACGTGGGTAGCATTCCTATCTCTCGGAATTTATGTGATCTGTTCAGAAAATTTTAAGGAAACATGGACTGGATACTCGTTGGAATCATTCCGTTACGTCGTAATGAACTTGACATTAAGTATCCCTTCCGCTGCTATGGTATGGTAAGTTTGTTAACCGTTATATTTAGCCTAGTGGCTTGTGCACTTTAATGTTGTTGAATTTCTTTTTAGGTTTTGTTAAAGCTTAAGAGATTATATTGTGTGCAACAGTTTGGAATATTGGGCGTTCGAGATTCTTGTGTTCATGGCAGGAGTGATGCCAAATCCGGAAATCAATACTTCTTTGGTAGCTATATGGTAACTTTTTATATCACTATTTATTAATTAGTTGATTAATATTTACGATCATAGTAGCTCACTCTGTGTAATGTTATTAAATAAATTCAGCGTCACCACGGAATCGATTAGCTACATGTTAACATATGGACTTAGCGCAGCTGCAAGGTTTGCTCATCTTATCTAGTTTCAAATGTGTACATAATCTTGTATAAATATTGTTTTGGAAATGTAAAACTTGATAATGTTGCAGTACCCGTGTGTCCAACGAACTTGGAGCTGGAAATATAGAAGGCGCAAAGAAAGCGACTTCTGTGTCCGTTAAGTTGTCTTTAGTTCTTGCTCTCGGCGTAGTGATTGCCATACTTGTAGGTCATGATGTATGGGTTGGTTTCTATAGCAATAACCTTGTGATAAAAGAGGAGTTTGCATCAATGAGGTTTTTCCTTGCTGCTTCTATAACTCTTGATTCGATCCAAGGTGTTCTATCAGGTAAAAAGATCCAAGAAATATTTTTTATTATTTTCTCTAATCATCAAACACACGGTTAATTTAACTCGTTTATTTTAATTATTTATAGGAGTTGCAAGAGGATGTGGATGGCAAAATGGAGTCACGGTTATAAATTTGGGAACATTCTACTTAATTGGAATGCCTATTGCTGCCTTTTGTGGTTTCAAACTGAAATTATATGCCAAGGTAAATGCTTGACTCTCTTATGGAATTGGTAAAGTTTGTTTTCTTGTGTTATCTTTTGACTCATTACTTTTTGGTGAAAACAGGGTTTGTGGATTGGTATGATATGTGGGATATTTTGCCAATCCTCATCTCTCTTGCTCATGACAATTTTCCGGAAGTGGACAAAGCTTACTGATGCTACGGTCTGAAAAACCTCTAGTTCCGATTTTTCCAGGGAGGGACATTTCGTTTAAGTTTTAATAAGCAATATGGAATAAAAATATTTTTGAGAAAAAAATTTCGATTTATCATTGGGAGAAGACTATGTCATTGTGGATCAGATAACTCGTGATTATTTTATAAACGCGAAGTTATAACTTATCTTTGTTACTTTTTACATGATTATAAGCTGGTCACTATCAAAATCAACGTTTTAAACTAATTCCCTTCAAGTAAACAAGATAGCCAAATAATTCAACATTTTTTTATATTATATGCAAATAAATAGAAATTTTTATCAACTTTACTTTGAAAAAAGATATTTCTAAAAAAAATTACCAAAACTGAAATCATCAAAAATATTCAAAAGTGTTCCAAGAGTTAGATAACAGCCCTCAACTATTTTCAATAAAATTAATAGCTCAATATATGTCTCTTATTATTTATTTTTTGGTACAACATCTCTTAAAATTTTGGGTTAAAAAAATAACTGTACCCTAATTCTGTAACAGTTAATTATTAGAACCCCGTTTTTAATCATAGAGATAAAAAAAATGTGACTAATATAGTCAAATCTAATAAAAATATATAATGCTTTTTTGAAATTTTTTAATATATTCAATACTCTAATTTATAAGTATAAACGTTAACGTATATAGCTTTTCTTTATAAGCTAGTAAGCTGTCATCAAATTAATATAATATTTTCATTGATTAACTAAAATAAAATAACAGTTCATTAGAAACACAATAGGGTAAAGCTTTTCAATTTTATGTATGCTTTATTTTTCTAAAATAGTTAATAGCATGATGTGAAATATGAGTTTTAAGAAGAATAAATCTATATAGTAGCAATCTGAATAAATATCACCAAAGGTTGTGTTTTTTCAATAGTACATTTTGGATAATTTTCAAAAAAATCTGTAGAAATTTTAAATTGTGAGTTTTATAAAAAGTTGCGATTGTTCATTGTTGAGTTGTGTATATTCGATAGACCAAAACTAGAATAATAGTGTAGATGGACCCAACCTTACCTTCCATCCACTCCGGCTTAATATATTCATATCTTTTCAAATCTATATATATTTGTTTGTTTAAACTGTTTTAATTTTTTTGTCATGACACACAATAATATAAAATATCAATTTCAACGGTTTTTACAGATCTCTAAATTATTCTCTAGCATTCATTCTTTTAAAAGTAAATAAATTCCTCCAATTCTTGATTTAATAAAAGATTTTTGGAAAGATGAATCTAATTTACAATTTTTAGTTAAATACATATATATATATATATTTAATGAAAATACTAAAGTTTTTTTCCAAGAGTATGATGGATTATATAGAGCTCTTTTGGATGTGACTTTTAAATATGGTAATAAAGATGTCTTCTATTTAAAAGCAGTTTATATGAATTTGTAGGTATAATCAAGTGCAGACACAACAATTGTAATTTTTCGTAGTGTTTTTCGTAAAAAAATTGTTTTTTTCTTTGTTTTTTTAATACAAACAGTTGTATCTGTTCATTATAGAACTGTGTCTTTTCACTATATTTTATTTATATTTTTTCATCACAGCTTTTCGTTTGAATAGTTGTCTTTATTTAAATAGTCATGCTTTTTGAACTCTCTTTATATTTGATCCTTCAATATTAACTAACAAGTTCGTTAAAACAAATTTTCCATTTTATGTTGAATCTAAATAATTGAATATTAATATCTAATATTCAACATTATTTTATAATCTAACTAAAATTACAAGAAATGATTATAGCAGTAGAGAAATTTAATAACTTAATATAGAATTTACAGTTGCATCTATTTATCGTAACTTTTTATTAAAAATAAATATTTTAATATTTTAAAATAATAATAACTATCTGAATAAATAAATGAGAACAACAATTCGACTTTTTGTAGTACTTTTGTAAAAAAAATTGCATTTATATTGTTTTAAAATTCAAACAGTTATATTTGTTCATTGTAGAATTGTATCTTTTCACTATATATTATTCATATTTTTTCATCACAACTTTTCGTCCTAAGAAGTGTGTCTATTAAATAGTCATACCATTTGAACTCTCAATATATTTGTCTCTTTATCAATAACTAACAAATCATTGTCTGTTAGAAACAAAAATTTCGTTTTATGTTGAACTAAATAATTTGAATATTAGGATCTAATATTCAATGCTATTCAATAATCTAACTAAAATTTTAGAAATGATTATAATAATATTGAAATTTAATAAAACTAAATATAGAATTTACAGTTGCTTCTATTTACCGTATTTTTTTAAAAAAACTATTTTTATATTTAAAATTAATTTTATTTTGTTTTTAAGAGTTGTGTAATTTAATTTTAATTTTTCGTTGATACAGTTTAAATATATTTTTAATTATAGTTATTTAATAGAAAATTACATTTACTCATTACAATCATTAGTTTAATATTCTCACTTAGGACCACTTTGTCATAATATTTTTTTAATCATAGCTCTTTACCGTAATTCTTCATGAAAATATCTTATATTTATAATACTTTAAACAATACGTTTTGCAAAGTTGTGTCTATTCTACATAAGATTTTTTGTTATAACTTTTCATTTTGATGGTTGTGTTTTTAGTAACAGTTTATGTATTCAAACTATATTCTATTACATTCAAATAATTTCATAATGTATAATTTTAAAGTTTGATTTTTTTTTTTCTAAAATACTTCCTTCGCAACATCGCGGGGTCCGAGTCCTAGTAATATAAATATTAGTTTTAAAGAGAAAAACTAGGATTTCACCCGCGGTACACCGCGGAACTAAACTATAAATTATTGTATTTTAAATAATAATTTTTAATTTATTTAGTTTTCAAATTATTCATTTAATTAAATTTTGTCTAATTAATTTAGAATTTTGTTTAGAATTTTTTTTTGTCTGGAATATTAAGAATGTGTTATAGTATGTGTAATATTTTGTAGTTCATATACTAAATAATATATAAGTTAATTTTTCAAAACTATGATTACAAATCTATAGTATATATGAAATAAACTAATAGTTTTAGTGTTGGTTCTATAGTACAAACCCGCCATGCTAGGCGGGTCATGCAACATGTTCAAAGATTTTTAATCCGCAAAAACTCATCATATGAAACCCGTGAATGTAAAAATTAGTTTTAAATACGTTGAGATCAATGCGTTGAGATAAAAAATCTCGGCCACGAATCCTCCTCCAAGATCGAAAATCAATTCGTATTGATTAGGCCGATTGTTTAGGAAATTTGTGTATGGAGAAAATTTTGTTTTGTAAAATTGCAAACTTAATACTAATTAAATTAATTATAAACTTAATACTTAATGATAAAGAGAGTGGTTCCAATTGTTTTGGAAATATATTTAGGATGGGAAATCTTGTTTCAAAAATAGAAACTTAATAGTATTAATTAATTAAAAAAAACAAATTAATAATTAATGCCAATGGCATACTTGTAAATCTGTATGAACTTCAGGATTTATTTCATAAATGTGTTAAAAAATGTATATATATATAGTTAATTAATATCGAGATTAGTTATATGGATTCAATGCATTCAATTTTTTTTTCGTTTAGATTTGGAAATTGTTTTAACATGTGTCAAAATGCGCATGTCCTACATGTACCATTTTTACATAAATGAAAAGCTTTTTTTTTTTTAGACAAACAATTGAAATGTACTTTTTAACAAAAAAAAAACAATCGAAATGTATTTATAATTAATATCGCAATAAAAGGTAGAAATGAGGGTGGGAAAAGAGATTGGACATGTGTTTATATTTAATGAACTGTTTCCGAGTCCATCTCTTGTTTAGCTCTTATTTTTTTTGTTATTCTTCACTTTGCCAATTCACAATTCTCATCTTCAAACTCTTAACCAAACCCCAAACTCCTTCCAACAAGAAGATCCAATGGCTGATCCCACGACGAGCTCTCCGTTGTTGAATGACCATGAAGGTGGAGAAGATGAAAGAGGAAGGAGAAGATCATCAACTTGGGTTCAAAAACTGATCGAGGTGGAAGAAGCAAAGGCTCAAATTATTTACTCTCTGCCAATGATATTAACCAATCTTTTCTACTATTGTATTCCTATGACTTCTGTGATGTTTGCTTCTCACCTCGGCCAACTTGAGCTCGCCGGCGCCACCCTTGCCAATTCTTGGGCCACCGTCTCCGGTTTTGCCTTCATGGTACCATCCATTTCTCTGAAATTATTTATTCCATATAAAAAACGTTTTATGACTTTTTATTGCTAATTCTTTATAGTTAACACCTGAATCAAGACCTAGACTAATCCCAAAAGTGTACAAAACCTTTTTCTATATATATATATATATATATATATATATTGCTATTTAAGGTCATAAACAGTTTAGACAGGGTTAAGTGGAGCACTTGAGACATTGTGTGGACAAGGCTATGGTGCAAAAAACTACAGGATGTTGGGGATTCATCTACAATCATCTTGCATCGTCTCATTAGTCTTCACCATCCTCATCACCATATTCTGGTTTTTCACGGAATCGATATTTGGACTTCTTAGACAAGATGCTAGCATCTCAAAACGAGCTGCACTCTATATGAAGTACCAAGCTCCTGGTTTGCTCGCTTACGGGTTCTTACAAAATATTCTAAGATTTTGCCAAACACAATCCATCATTTCTCCCTTAGTCATCTTCTCGTTTGTTCCCTTGGTTATTAATATTGGTACCGCATATGTTCTGGTTTATTACTCTGGCCTCGGATTCATTGGTGCTCCAATAGCTACATCTATTTCATTGTGGATAGCTTTCCTATCTCTTGGAACTTATGTGATCTGTTCAGAAAAGTTTAAGGAAACATGGACTGGATTCTCGTTGGAATCATTCCGTTACGTTGTAATAAACTTGACATTAAGTATCCCTTCTGCTGCTATGGTATGGTAAGTTTGTTGACTATTTATATTTGTGTTAGTTAATGTCATTATCACATTCGGGTTCAAACCAAATAGTAAACGTTGCTGAAAAAATGAAAAATTAAAATAATTCCTACGCTCGTTGAAGCTTAAAGGACTATATTGTGTTCAACAGTTTGGAATATTGGGCGTTCGAGATTCTTGTGTTCTTGGCAGGAGTGATGCCAAATCCGGAAATCAATACTTCTTTGGTAGCTATATGGTAACTCTTTTTTTTAACTGTACAGTTAACACTTTTTTGTGTGTTTTGTGTGTTTTTGTTTTTTTTAAAATTTTTTTATTTATTTATTATTATTACATCAAAGTAGCTCACTGTGTAATGTTATAAATAAATTCAGCGTCAACACGGAATCTATTAGCTACATGTTAACATACGGACTTAGCTCAGCTGCAAGGTTTGCTCATCTTATCAAATAGTTTCAAATGTATACATCATCTTGTACATATAAATATTGTTTAGGAGATGTTAAACTTGATAATGTTGCAGTACCCGTGTGTCCAACGAACTTGGAGCTGGAAATGTAAAAGGCGCAAAGAAAGCGACTTCTGTGTCCGTTAAGTTGTCTTTAGTTCTTGCTCTCGGCGTAGTGATTGCCATTCTTGTAAGTCATGATGGTTGGGTTGGTTTGTTCAGCAATAGCATTGTTATAAAAGATGAGTTTGCATCATTGAGGTTTTTTCTTGCTGCTTCTATAACCATTGATTCGATCCAAGGTGTTCTATCAGGTAAAAAGATCCGAGAATCTTATTGTATATTTTTTTTAAAATAATCAAGCACGGCAAATTAAACTCGTTTATTTTAAATATTTATAGGAGTTGCAAGAGGATGCGGATGACAGCGTGTTGTCACGGTTATAAATTTGGGAACATTTTACTTAATTGGAATGCCAATTGCAGCCTTTTGTGGTTTCAAATTGAAGTTTTATGCCAAGGTACGTAAATGCTTGACTCTCTTATGAAACTGGTAAAGTTTGTTTTATTATGTTTGACTCATTACTTTGGTGAAAACAGGGTTTGTGGATTGGTCTCATATGTGGGATATTCTGCCAAACATCATGTCTCTTGCTTATGACAATTTTCCGGAAGTGGACAAAACTGTACGCTGCTACGGTCTGAAAACTCTAGTTCCACTTTTTCTAGATCAAATCGGTGAATTAGCAAACCATCTTCAAATTTGGAGGTACCCAGTTGTTTGAGTGTGCTTAGTCTGTTGGGGACCAAACTATCTAACTTTTTTCCTTTTACCTCGAGGGCCGGGGCTCTAGGAGTTCCTCATGCCGTCTTCGATTACGTTCGTGCCAAATGATGTGATCTGCAGCTTGAAACACATATCGAAGGATGAATCTGTGCAATAATATTTTAATATAATTTTGTTGTTTATTTAAATTATCAACAAATAAAAAAAAAAGCCATTCACAATAAAACACATTTAAAGGAGTCTCTAAGTAGAGACTATATATTCTCAAATTAAAACATCATCTCCCTCTCATACTTTATTTTATTTAGTAGTATCATTTAAATAAAGGTATCTAATGTAGATACTTCTAATAGAGGTGCTCTTAGACCATCTCCATTCCTCATTTTATTGTAAGTGTCTTTAAACAAATTTAATTATTAATTTTAAAGGATGTAAAAATATCTTTTAAATGTCTTAAATGTCTACTTGAATACATTTTCATCTACACTACAGACACTCATCATAAAATAAGAATAAAATTAATAATTAAAAAATGTTAAGACATTGGACAAATATATGGGATGAAGATGCCCATAGAATTTTGTTACATTTTACACGATTATAAGTTTATAACTCGTCGTCATTGATCGAATGACTGTTACATCAAAGAATAATATAATTAATTAATTTACGTTGTGAATTTGGGGTTCAAGAATCAGTTCATGCAGAATGAGCTGATCATAAGTTCATAACATGTGTATCAGTGTATGGGTACATCTACAAGACTACAACTTACTGTTCCTTGCGTCTAAAACACACCATATTAATTTGCCGTACATGAATATGTGAATAGCTATGGATTCGTGCAGGCAGGCATAACTTTATGGTTATGAACTTATGATGAGAACATGTACATGTGTATGTGTGATATTATACCAAAAATAATTAAGGTTATATGATATATCACGGTTTTTACGGTTTTTAACCATGATAAAAGTGTGCTTTTTGAGTCTTTTGATTTGTTTTCTAGGTTGTTTTAGAGTCTTTACATGTTTTTTAGGATTTTGGCACGGATGGAGCGGAATGAAGCAATTTGGATCATTTTGGAGCATTTAACCGAAGAAAATCAACTTAGAATCAATTTAGAGTGGCGGTGTCGATCGACACCGCTATAGCATCGATCGGCATCTCAAACCGACGAAAGAGCCAAGTTTTGGAAGTTTTACAATTTTGCCCGAAGTTTTCCACAATTGCAACACAAGCCCTAAGATGTGTTTTAGGATATATATATATATATATATATATTGTTTTTGGGTTTTAGAAACCTCAAGTTATTTTTCTAACAGCTTTTTGAGAAAGAGATATTGAGAGCTTTTGAGAGAGACGGATCAGAATTCTTTTGTAGAGAGAAGATTTCTAAACTCCCTCTTTTACTTTTGATATCTATTCCATGTTATTCAGAAATATGTTTTGTTCTTCATTAAACATGTCTGAGTAGTTTGTTTGTTAGGTTCAGAGTTTTTCACAGGGTTTTTATGATTTATTAGATCAGTGATTTTTAGGGTTCATTATCTTTTATAATCTTCATCTTTGGTTGTTCTTCACATTAATTATTGATTGATCACCTAGAATTAATATCTTAGGGAAGTAAATTGATATGAGTATATAATTATTTTCCTGATTAAACCATTGATGAGCAAAATTACTTTTTACAAAAAGATTTGATTTAGTAATTTTGTGAACTTATCTAAACCTGTTTTTAAAGCTGATTTTTAATCTTGAATCTTCAAAGAGATTTGGATTTTTTGGTTTTAAATTTAGATAATATTTGCAGTGAGAACTGATTTATTTCACAAAAGTGTTTAGAGTCATATATCTGATTTTAATTACTTGAACTTTAATTATTTATTGATTTAATAATTCATAACTGCCTGAGAAATTCCCTAGACCTAACCTTTTGATCTTCTGATTTCACAACACTTTTATTTAATATTTTGCATTGCTTTTATTAATTTAAACCAACTTGTTGAGTGTAATAACAAAACTCTACAATTTATTGTGTTTGATTTTGAATCTCTGTGGATTCGATCCCTAAGTACTACAGTGATCTCTTGTTTGAGAGAGTAGCTCCAGGAATTAATTTGAGCATATCATTATAGATCCGTGTTCCTTAAACACTGTTTCAGATGAGTTATGTTCTGATTTCTAGGACCCTTGTGGTAATATGATCGGTAACACAACTTTCGTGAACTGTCTGAGTCATCAAAACCACTTTAGGAGATATATATAGACTATAGTTACAACCCTTGAAACAAATTTTTGTGTGCTCTTTGGAAGTCTAACAAGAGCCATTGAGGAAAACTGAAATATTTCTAAGTGTAAGGAAGCTAGAACTTGCGAAAGAGGAGAAGTCAACTGTTATAAAAGTACATTGTTCAATATTTACATGCACCCTCTTTATCAAGAATTTCCCCTCCAGAACTTGTGAGGCAATGCGAAGATATTTTCGCTTCTTTTTTTTTTTTTTTT
>NC_025685.1:11975171-11988225 GCF_000633955.1 Camelina sativa | reverse complement strand
TTTTTTTTTTTTTTTTTTTTGCCATTAAAGATATTTTAGCTTCTGAACCTCAGGTTACTTCACTTTGCTACATATATTTTATTAACCAATTTAATATTTTCATTCCTAACAAAACAACAAATACACCATTTCTAGGAGCTCATGTGTTTTCTTGGTGAACTGTTTCTCTAGCTTCTGAATTTTTAAGTAGACAGTTTTCATTTTTTTTTATCGCCAGCGAAGTCATATGTTCAGGTAAAGATTTTTGTAGAAGATATTCTCAAGAGTGAAACACTGTTGGACCATTAGGTTCAACGTGAATCATCAATCAGAAGTCGATTTATTCAAACTGTCCATACCATTTTTAAGTATTGAAAACGTTCTTCAATGTAAGAGATGTCCTAATGATTTGGTCACTTGCTGACCACGTCTTTGAAGTTTTAACTACACTCGCTGTAAATGGGGACAACGTACATGATCGCAGTTGTGTTCCGTCTTTTTCTATTAATTGTCTTAATTAGAGTGAGACAAATCAAAATATTTTCATCAACTTTTCAAGGGCTTCAATAGTAATATAGTACTTGTGTATTTCAGTTCATTTGTGATTCTAGTACCGATTCTAGTTTTCATATCGTAAGTCGTAATACAGGTTAGTATTAAATCCAATGTTCCAACTTTCGTGAGGTTGTTAGTGATCATGAGAGCTTCCTATTATTATAACAATACGTTGGATATATACTCCTCCTTCTTCAGTTCTTCACCAAGTGAATGGCCGATCCCACGACGAGCTCTCCGTTATTGAATGTCCATGAAGGTGGAGGAGATGAAGTAAAGAGAAGAACATCAACTTGGGTTCAAAAACTGATCGACGTGGAAGAAACAAAGGCTCAGGTTATTTACTCTCTGCCAATGATATTCACCAATCTTTTCTACTACTGTATTCCTATGACTTCTGTGATGTTCGCTTCTCACCTCGGCCAACTAGAGCTTGCCGGTGCCACCCTGGCCAAATCTTGGGCCACCGTCACCGGTTTTGCCCTCTTGGTATCAGTAATTCCTTTTTCCTCAAGCATAAATGAACTAAACTCAATGATAGACTCAAAATTGGATTCTAGATTAACCATGTCTCTAAAAATTTTATTTGACTAGTTCGTTTTTAGTCTAATTAGTCCATGTCTCTCTTCGGTTTTATTATTCTTTTATTTTGCTAATTCGTTAAATCCTGAACCAAAACCTATAATAATCTTAAAGAATGCACAAAACCAGTTTGCTTTCTTGTTTAAGGCGTCTAACGTCTAGAGTGGGGTTTATGACTGTTGTCTAAATTGTTTTTTTTTTTTTTTAATAACATACCTTAATGTCTCTCTTTATTTTCAGATAGGGTTAAGTGGAGCACTTGAGACATTGTGTGGATAAGGCTATGGTGCAAAAAGCTACAAAATGATGGGGATTCATCTACAATCATCTTGCATCGTCTCGTTAGTCTTTACCATCTTATGGTTCTTCACAGAATCGGTTTTCGGACTTCTCAGACAAGATCCTAGCATCTCAAAACAAGCTGCTCTCTATCTGAAGTACCAGGCTCCTGGTTTATTCGCTTACGGGTTCTTACAGAACATTCTGAGATTTTGTCAAACACAATCCATCGTTACTCCGCTAGTGATCTTCTCGTTTGCTCCTTTGGTGATTAACATTGGTACCACATATGCTCTAGTTGATTTAGCCGGGTTTGGATTCATTGGTGCTCCAATAGCTACATCTATTTCATTGTGGATAGCTTTCCTTTCTCTCGGAACTTATGTGATGTTTTCAGACAAGTGTAAGGAAACATGGACTGGATTCTCGTTGGAATCATTCCGTTATGTAGTACTAAACTTGACATTAAGCATCCCTTCTGCTGCTATGGTATGGTAAGTCACATCAATAACTTTATCTGTTTTTGACCAAGATATCTAGCCTAGTGCGCATACCAAAAAAAAGAAAAATATAAAGCCTAGTGGCTAGTGGTTTGTGGTAGTCACTATAATCACATCCCGGGGTCAAAACCAAGTAGTACATATTGACAAAAAAAAAAAAAAAAACTTGATAGGCAGGAGACTATATATTGTTGCAACAGTTTGGAATATTGGGTGTTCGAGATTCTTGTTTTCTTGGCAGGAGGGATGCCAAATCCAGAAACTAATACCTCTTTGGTAGCTATATGGTAAGTTTTTTTTTTATTGATAATTTTAAGTTAGTTAATGTTTTATATAACATAAAAAAAAATGGTTCATTTTGTGTAATGTTAAATATATTCAGTGTCAATACGGAATCGATTTGCTACATGTTAACATACGGAGTTAGCGCAGTTGCAAGGTAATTTGCTCATCTTTTCAAATAGTTTCAACAATACTTTGGATTCATCTTGTATATGTATGATAATTGTTTCGAAAATGTAAAATTATTGCAGTACGCGTGTGTCCAACGAACTTGGAGCTGGAAATGTAAAAGGCGCAAAGAAAGCAACTTATGTGTCCGTTAAGTTGTCTTTGTTTCTTGCTCTTGGCGTAGTGATTGCTATACTTGTAGGCCATGATGGTTGGGTTGAATTATATAGCGATAGTCTTGAGATTAAAGACGAGTTTGCATCATTGAGATTTTTTCTTGTTGCCTCTATAACTCTTGATTCGATCCCAGGTGTTCTATCAGGTATAAAGATTGAAGAAAACTTTTTTTTTGGAATCATCAAGCGCGAAAATTAAACTCATTTATTTTGATTTATACAGGAGTTGCAAGAGGATGCGGATGGCAGCGTTTAGTCACGGTTATAAATTTGGGAACATTCTACTTAGTTGGAATCTGCCTTTTGTGGTTTCAAGTTAAAGTTTTACGCCAAGGTAAAATGCTTGACTCTCTTTTGAGATTGGTATAGTTTTATTGTTGCCTTTTGACTCATTACTTTGATATTGTTTTTTTTTTTTTTTTTGGTGAAAACAGGGTTTGTGGTTTGGTCTGATATGTGGAATGTTCTGCCAATCCTCATCTCTTTTGCTGATGACAATTTTCCGGAAGTGGACAAAGCTGAATGTTGCCTCTGTTTGAAGCACATTTATTTTCTTAAGCAATATACACGAATATCAAAAGATTTGGACGCTCTTGCATTACTTTTAAAATTGGGAAATTTGAGTGATAAACAGTACACCATGCAACCTCTGAAAAATATGTATAGTTAAGATTTAAGAGTCATCGGATGTATAATGGTTTAGATTATGCAACCTCTAACAATAAGTATCAAATACTATCAAACAACATGATGTTATCTATTTGTATTTTCAAGTTGCCGTATTGGATATGTATATAGTTCCCACGTGAATGAGATTTGATTAACTTTCTTAATGCGCACAGTTTTAGTTATGATTAATAATTATAAACGTTATTTCTATCTATTATTGAACCTCCATTAACAAATCTAGATCTAGAAGATATCGGTTACCGTCGACGACAGAGAATGCTAGTGCGCAGGGCCTTTGAGCATGTTGTGCAAGAAACAACTTTTTTTTTTACCGGTTAGTACTTGTCCGAGAGAGTAATACATCTAAAGCACAAGTAGGAAAATGTTTGGACAAGAGACCCTGACGTGAACCATTTGACCAAACTAATATTTTCTAAAACTAGCCGTTTAGTTAGAATTTTTTTTGTGGCCTGAAACAAAATCTTTTTATTTACTTAGATGGTGGCTGGACTGCCTTGCTAATTTACTTTGTAGGGTTGGGAGCTACGATGGTCCCGGCCAAACTCCGAATTTAATAACAAAAAAGATCGATAACTTTTCTTTTTGAATATATACATAAGTATAAAATTTGGATAGTGTCATAGTGACACAAAGAAATCATAATATTTCAAATCTTATAGTCAAAATACTCCAATAATAATAAAATAAATTCGAATATGTATTTTTCAGTAAAGAAAATATCTATGTGAGCCGCCTAAAAGAAAAATCCCTCCAAACTCGAATAATATTGAGCCGGCAGAAGGACCACACCTGCACATCATAATCAGAAGCTAAATATTAGGAATCCACTTGATTCCTATTAGAGTACTATCATTTTTTTTTTTTTTTGGTTTGACAGCTCCTAATAGAATAGTATAACTTAAAAAGACAAACTACATTAAAAAAAAAAAGAAAAAGAACAAATAAGAAGAAGATATTTAATGCAACTAAATTTTATCCGCCAAGAATATTCGTATATAAATATAAGTATTATTTTCTAGGAAAAATTTACTTTATATCCGTTTTAATTTTTACGTATTCTCCAAACTATTATTAGTGTGTTTGCTCGAACGACATACTGAAGATCCGCTAATTATTTTCTGGCTTTTTCTACTTGTTTGTTGGGTCTTGCGTGTTAATATAAAATTCATTAGTGAGATTTGTGAGTGTGCTAATATTTTAGTTTCATGTTAATATTTAATAAACCTTATAAAAAAAAATACTATATTTAATAAACCTCTTTTTGCGTACCTTTACTTGTTTTTCTTATTTTTTCCTCGTGTTTGTGAAGAGTCGAAATTGATTGGCATCTCCTCTGACATAGACAGGTCCTTTGAACACATCCCATTAAAGCTCTTCACTTAATCCTTTATTTAGTTCTTCACATTCACAAATAAAAAAATATCGTCTTCTCCATACTCCGATCCTAACCAAATCCAAAAGTCCTTGAAGATACAATGGTTGATTCGACGTCGGTGGATGACCATGAAGGTGAAGGAGGACGAGTATTAGATACATGAGGATTGGTTCAACCGGATATCGGTTATCTCTGGTTTACTTAGTTTGGTTTAATGAGATGTTTGTATATAAGGAGATGAGATTAATTCTCCTAAACTAAGTTTTGTAATTCACATTTATTTTCTGTTAAGAAAGTTAGTTAGAGCCTTAATTGCTCTCCTCTTCTTCTTCTTCTCCGATGTACTTCTCCGGTGAATCAGAAACTTAATATGGTATCAGAGCATTGCTCTTGAGTCTTCCGCTTCATCTGTTATCATCGGAATCTTTGTGAGAAGTTGATTGAAAGAGATGAGCTGCTCGATTTCTTTTCTTCGGATTGTGAGAATCCTTATTGTTACAATCTTTGAGCTTATCGTCGGAGTCATTCTTTGTTTCTCTCTTCTTCTGTTTGCTTTATTTCTTTGATTGACCTTTCTCGTGTCGATTCTTTTCTTTTCTTTTACAAATTCGTCACGAATTCTCTTTTCAAATCCCTAAAACTATGGGATCTAATGTTCCTCCTTTGAATCCGATGACTAGTTCCGTTGAGCCTCCGCGATTTCAGATGGATCAGTATGAGAATCCTTTTTATCTCAATAGTAATGATCATGCTGGACTTGTTTTGGTCTCAGATCGTCTTACAACGGCTTCGGAGTTTCCTTCTTGGAAGAGATCTATGTGGATGGCGTTGAATGTTCGCAATAAGCTGGGTTTTATCAATGGTACGATTACTAAACCTCCGGAGAATCACCGTGATTATGGGACTTGGTCTAGATGCAATGATATTGTGAGTACTTGGTTGATGAACTCAGTAGATAAAAAGATAGGACAGAGTTTGCTCTATATTCCTACTGCAGAGGGCATGTGGAAAAGTATTTTCAATCGCTTTAAGCAAGATAATGCTCCTAGAATCTTTGATATTGAGAGACGGCTTAGTAAGCTTGAGCAAGGATCTTTAGATGTTACCACTTACTACACAGCTTTGGTTTCTCTTTGGGAAGAACATAAAAATTATATTGATCTTCCAGTATGTACTTGTGGACGTTGTGAGTGTGATGCAGCTGTCAAATGGGAGAATTTGCAACAGCGTAGTCGTGTGACTAAATTTCTAATGGGATTGAATGAAAGTTATGAGCAAGCTCGACGCCATATACTGATGCTTAAACCTATCCCTACAATCGAAGAAGCTTTCAATATGGTTACACAGGATGAGCGACAGATAACTATAAAGCCATTGACAAGGATTGATAATGTGGCTTTTCAATCTTCTGCTCCTGTTTCGTATGATGGTGATCAGACTTATGTTGCTGCGTATAATACGATGAGGCTAACTCAGAAACCAGTTTGTACCCATTGTGGACGTCTAGGACACACTATTCAGAAATGCTATAAGCTTCATGGGTTTCCTCCAGGTTATAAGACGAACACTGGTTTTAAAGGCAATTCGCAAGGACAGTCTACTTTTCAGCCTCGTATGCCTCAGAATCAGCCTAGGATGCAAATGCAGATGGCACCTTATGATCCTATTCAAAAGGCAAATACTATTGCTAATGTGTATACAGAACAGTCTTCATATCCAACCTCATTTGCACCTCCGAATTCTTTGGTCAATCAGTCTGCTTCAATGTCTTCTTCTACTGGATTGGATGGTAATGCTTTCAGTAATCCTGTTTTAACACCACAACAATTACAGCAACTTATTTCTCAGTACAATACTCAAGTGCAAACTCAAGAGCCTATTGCTGCTACCATTACTGATCATGGTTTTATGGCTAAAACCTCTACTTCTGGTACAATTCCTTTTCCTTCGACTAACCTTCGTTATGAGAATCATACTCTTACTTTTCAAAACCATATTTTATCTACTCTTCCTACTTTCCTTGCACCTAATGATTGGATTATTGATAGTGGTGCGTCTAGTCATGTTTGCTCAGATTTGGCAATGTTTAAAGACATGGTTCCCGTTTCTAGTGTTACAGTTACTCTTCCGAATGGTACTCGGGTCCCTATTACACACACCGGCACGATTTACATAACACAACATTTAGTTTTGCATAATGTTCTTCATGTTCCTGATTTTTGTTTTAACTTGATTAGTGTTAGTTGTTTAGTTCAAAGTTTGTTTTGCTCTGCTCATTTCTTTCCCAATTGTTGTCTTATACAGGAACTTTCACGGGGATTGATGATTGGGAGGGCTAGACTTCATCATAACCTCTATATTCTTGAGACAGAATCCACAACCCTCTCATCATCTTTTCCTGCGGTTTGTTCCTTTTCTGCTTCTACGGTTGCTTCTGGTCTTCTATGGCATCAGCGTCTTGGACATGCGTCACCAGCTGTTTTGAGTAAACTTGTTAGTGTCATTCCTTCTTTACAGTCTTTAGTTTCTAATAAAACTCAGTGTCAAATTTGTCCTTTAGCAAAACAGAAAAGGCTAGCTTATGTTTCAAATAATAATCTTGCTAAGAAACCCTTTGATCTCATTCATATGGATACTTGGGGTCCTTTTAGTATAGAGTCTGTTGAGGGTTTTAGGTATTTCTTAACCTTGGTAGATGACTGTACGCGTGTAACCTGGATTTATATGATGTGTAATAAAAGCGATGTTTCTACTATTTTTCCTGTTTTTATCAAAATGATTTCCACTCAATATGATTCTAAAATCAAAATAATAAGATCCGATAATGCACCTGAGCTAGTTTTTCATGAAATAGTTAAAGAACAAGGGATGATACATCAATTTTCATGTGCATATACACCTCAACAAAATTCTGTTGTTGAAAGAAAACATCAACATCTTTTAAATGTGGCTAGAGCTTTGTTATATCAATCGAATATACCTTTGAAGCATTGGAGTGATTGTGTTTTAACTGCAGTGTTTTTGATTAATCGTTTACCTTCGCCTTTGTTAAATGATAAATCTCCTTTTCAATTGCTTTATGATAAACAACCTGATTATCTTAAACTCAAAAGTTTTGGTTGCTTATGTTTTGTTTCTACTAATGTCAATGATAGGAATAAATTTTCACCTCGAGCAAAGCCTTGTGTTTTTCTTGGTTATCCGACTGGTTATAAGGGTTATAAACTGCTAGATTTAGAGTCTCATTCTATTACTATATCTCGTAATGTTGTCTTTCATGAAAATGTTTTTCCTTTTAAAACATCAAATTTGTTATCTACTGCAGTTGATATGTTTCCCAATAGTGTACTTCCTTTGCCTGCACCATCACATTTTGTTGATTCCATGTCTTTTCTTGATGATGATGCTATTGAAATTGATATTCCTGATCTTCCTGATGCATCTCATGCATCTTCATCACATACACCACGGGATCTTAGTATCGTTCTGGAAGAGAACACTACTCATACACATGGAACAAGTACTGCTTCTTTACCCATGGCTAGACCTAAACGAACTACTAAGACTCCCCTCTATCTTTCTGAATATCATTGTGCGTTAGTCCCTTTTACCTCTATAGACCCACCGTTATCACTTCCTTTTATACCACCAGTAAATCAACCTCTTGCTAAACCACTTACTACTCCTTATCCTATTTCTTCTGTTGTTTCTTATGACCGTTTCAATCCTTTTTTTCAATCCTATATTTGCTCTTATAGTCTTGAAACTGAACCTAAAACCTTTGCCCAAGCCATGAAATCTGAAAAATGGACAAATGCAGCAGGTGATGAACTTAATGCTCTTGAATCTGCACATACTTGGGATGTTGAATCCTTACCTCCTGGTAAGAATGTTGTTGGTTGCAAATGGGTGTTTACTATAAAGTATAATCCTGATGGTTCAGTGGAGAGATATAAAGCTAGGTTGGTTGCTCAAGGGTTTACACAACAAGAAGGTTTGGATTACATCGAAACATTTTCTCCTGTGGCAAAGTTGACTAGTGTGAAACTACTACTTGGTGCGGCTGCTAAGAAAGGGTGGAGTTTAACACAGATGGACGTCTCTAATGCATTTTTACATGGAGATTTGGATGAAGAAATTTATATGAGTTTACCTCAAGGGTATATTCCTCCACCAAATGTCACCTTGCCTCCTAATCCGGTATGTAGACTTCACAAATCTCTTTATGGCTTGAAGCAAGCTTCTCGCCAATGGTATAANCTATATCTCGTAATGTTGTCTTTCATGAAAATGTTTTTCCTTTTAAAACATCAAATTTGTTATCTACTGCAGTTGATATGTTTCCCAATAGTGTACTTCCTTTGCCTGCACCATCACATTTTGTTGATTCCATGTCTTTTCTTGATGATGATGCTATTGAAATTGATATTCCTGATCTTCCTGATGCATCTCATGCATCTTCATCACATACACCACGGGATCTTAGTATCGTTCTGGAAGAGAACACTACTCATACACATGGAACAAGTACTGCTTCTTTACCCATGGCTAGACCTAAACGAACTACTAAGACTCCCCTCTATCTTTCTGAATATCATTGTGCGTTAGTCCCTTTTACCTCTATAGACCCACCGTTATCACTTCCTTTTATACCACCAGTAAATCAACCTCTTGCTAAACCACTTACTACTCCTTATCCTATTTCTTCTGTTGTTTCTTATGACCGTTTCAATCCTTTTTTTCAATCCTATATTTGCTCTTATAGTCTTGAAACTGAACCTAAAACCTTTGCCCAAGCCATGAAATCTGAAAAATGGACAAATGCAGCAGGTGATGAACTTAATGCTCTTGAATCTGCACATACTTGGGATGTTGAATCCTTACCTCCTGGTAAGAATGTTGTTGGTTGCAAATGGGTGTTTACTATAAAGTATAATCCTGATGGTTCAGTGGAGAGATATAAAGCTAGGTTGGTTGCTCAAGGGTTTACACAACAAGAAGGTTTGGATTACATCGAAACATTTTCTCCTGTGGCAAAGTTGACTAGTGTGAAACTACTACTTGGTGCGGCTGCTAAGAAAGGGTGGAGTTTAACACAGATGGACGTCTCTAATGCATTTTTACATGGAGATTTGGATGAAGAAATTTATATGAGTTTACCTCAAGGGTATATTCCTCCACCAAATGTCACCTTGCCTCCTAATCCGGTATGTAGACTTCACAAATCTCTTTATGGCTTGAAGCAAGCTTCTCGCCAATGGTATAAGCGTTTATCCTCTGTTTTGTTGGGTGCAAATTTTATTCAGTCACCTGCGGATAATACACTTTTTGTCAAGGAGAGACCTGGATCATTCATTGCAGCTTTGGTTTATGTTGATGATATCATGATAGCTAGTAATGATGATCATGCAGTGGAGAGTTTGAAGGCATTATTACGGTCTGAATTCAAAATTAAGGATCTTGGACCTGCTAGATTTTTCCTTGGACTTGAAATCTCACGCTCTTCCAAGGGTATCTCTGTCTGTCAGAGAAAATATGCACATAACTTGTTGGAGGATGCTGGTTTACTTGGTTGTAAACCAAGTCCACTTCCAATGGATCCTAGTCTCCATCTCACTGCAACAATGGGAACACCTCTTCCTAATCCTCGGTCGTACAAGGAACTTGTTGGACGATTACTTTACCTCACCATCACCAGACCGGATATCACGTTTGCTGTCCATCAACTAAGTCAGTTTATCTCTGCACCTTCCGATATTCACCTTCAGGCGGCTCATAAGGTCCTCAGGTATATCAAGAATAATCCTGGACAAGGTCTAATGTACTCTGTTGATTCAGAGATATGCTTGAATGGTTTCTCGGATGCTGATTGGGGAAATTGCAAGGATACAAGGCGATCAATAACTGGTTACTGCATTTATCTTGGTGATTCTCTGATCTCGTGGAAGTCAAAGAAACAGAGTGTAGCAAGCCGTAGCAGTACAGAGTCAGAATATCGTAGCATGGCGCATGCGACTTGTGAGATTATTTGGCTGCAACAGCTCTTAAAGGACCTACATCTCCAGGTGACTAGTCCTGCTAAGCTTTACTGTGACAATAAATCGGCTATGCATATTGCGATGAATCCAGTTTTTCATGAGAGGACAAAGCACATTGAGATCGACTGTCACACGGTTCGTGATCAGATTAAAGCTGGCAAGCTCAAGGTTTTTCATGTACCATCAGAGAACCAGCACGCAGACATTCTCACCAAACCGCTTCATCCAGGTCCTTTCTATGGATTGCTTTCTAAGATGTCATTGTCAAGTCTTTATCTTCCAAACCAGACACCTTTGAAGATAACTACTTGAGAGGGGCGTATTAGATACATGAGGATTGGTTCAACCAGATATCGGTTATCTCTGGTTTACTTAGTTTGGTTTAATGAGATGTTTGTATATAAGGAGATGAGATTAATTCTCCTAAACTAAGTTTTGTAATTCACATTTATTTTCTGTTAAGAAAGTTAGTTAGAGCCTTAATTGCTCTCCTCTTCTTCTTCTTCTCCGATGTACTTCTCCGGTGAATCAGAAACTTAATAACGAGGGAAATCATCAACATATGTTCAAAAAATGATTGACGTGGAAGAAGCAAAGAGTCAAATTATTTACTCTCTTCCAATGATATTCACCAATGTTTTCTACTACTGTATCCCTTTAACCTCGGTGATGTTTGCTTCTCATCTCGGCCAACATGAGCTTGCCGGTGCTACCCTCGCTAATTCTTGGGCTACCGTCACCGGTTTTGCTTTCATGGTACTCCTTATTCTTCAAGCTAAATTTGTATCCAACATTTTTCTTTTGTTTTCTACCTCCATACGTTACTAAATCCCAAAAAAATAAAAAATAAATAAAAAATAAACCCACTTGGACCAAAGTAGTTACAAAACCCCATTTTTTTGTTCTAAAATATTATATTAAAAAAAAAAAGTGGTATTGACAAGTGGATGGGCTTATGTGTTTTGTCTAAATTGTCTTTTTCGTATTATCCAGAACGTATGCTGAATGAGTGTTTTATATGCATAATATATATGGGTGTTATTTTGTGTATAAAGAAATTTAATGAGCCTTAATATTTTAGACAGGGTTAAGTGGAGCACTTGAGACATTATGTGGACAAGGCTTTGGTGCAAAAAACTACAGGATGTTGGGGGTTCATCTACAATCATCTTGCATTGTCTCATTAGTCTTCACCATCCTCATTACCATCTTATGGTTTTTCACGGAACCGGTCTTCTTACTTCTTAGACAAGATGCTAGCATCTCAAACAAGCTGCACTCTATATGAAGTACTTATCCCCCGGTTTATTTGCTTACGGGTTCTTACAAAACATTCTGAGATTTTGCCAAACACAATCCATCATTATTCCGCTAGTTGTCTTCTCGTTCCTTCCCTTGGTGATTAATATCGGTCTTACGTATGCGCTGGTGCATTTAACTGGGCTTGGATTCATTGGTGCTCCAATAGCCACATCTATTTCATTGTGGATAGGTTTCATTTCTCTCGGAACTTATGTGGTTTGTTCAGAAAAGTTTAAGGAAACATGGACTGGATTCTCGTTGGAATCGTTTCGTTATGTAGTTCTAAACTTGACGTTAAGCATCCCTTCTACTGCTATGGTATGGTAAGTCAGATTCAATAACCATTCTCAACTAAAACTTCTTATATACTTGTTTGACCATAAAGCCAATGGTTTGGGTTAGTATTGTCGTTGTGACACACCCGGCATACATGTTAACAAGCAAAATTTCATATGCTTTTTGAAGTTGAAAATACTATTTTTATTGCAACAGTTTAGAATATTGGGCGTTCGAGATTCTTGTGTTCTTGGCGGGATTGATGCCAAATCCAGAAATCACCACCTCTTTGGTAGCTATATGGTATGCTTTTATTTTTATCTTTTTTTTATTATATCACTCTCATAATTTATACAAGTTTTTTTTACATTACATCAACAAAAAGTAGCTTATTGTGTGTAATATTGATCTCATTCAGCGTCAACACGGAATCAATTAGCTACATGTTAACATGCGGACTTAGCGCAGCTGCAAGGTTTGTTCATCTCATCAATAATTGTTTCAAAATACTTTTGTATTCATCTCATAGTAATATTGTTTTTTTAAAATAATGTATATTTCAAAAACTTTGCAGCACGCGTGTGTCCAATGAACTTGGAGCAGGAAATGTAAAAGGGGCAAAGAAAGCGACTTCTGTATCCGTTAAGTTGTCTTTAGTTCTTGCTCTCTGCATAGTGGTTGCTATACTTATAGGACATGATGTTTGGGTTGGGCTATTCAGCAATAGCCATGTGATTAAAGACGAGTTTGCATCATTGAAGTTTTTTCTTGCTGCCTCTATAACTCTTGATTCAATCCAAGGTGTTTTATCAGGTAAAATATTTCGACTAATCTTTTTTTTTTTTTTTTTTT
>NC_025685.1:11957046-11974371 GCF_000633955.1 Camelina sativa | reverse complement strand
TTTTTTTGTTAAATTCTGTTTGATTCATTATTTTGATATATTTTTGGTGAAAACAGGGTTTGTGGATTGGTCTGATATGTGGGATGGTTTGCCAATCCTTATGTCTGTTGCTTATGACAATTTTCCGGAGGTGGACAAAGCTGAATGCTGCTACGGTCTGAAAACTCTTAAGTGAGAGTATTATAGGTAGAAGAATGTTATTGTGGACGCTATAAATAACTCATGATCTTCTTCCACACGCTTAGTTAGAACTTTTGAACTTATCTTTGTTAATTTTGGAATGTAAAGCATCACTGTAAACCATCTTTGAACCAACTCCTAACTGGTTTCTTGTCAAACAACCGATTTAAGAAGCCTTGGAATTTCTGAAATAAGTGATCAAGGAAGGATTGTGTTCAAGAAAATACATTATTAAGTTTAACTTTAGAGGAACATTAGTTGAATCATCATGCTTTTTGTAACAAGATAATAAAGTGCTTTTGGAATAAACACAACGTATATCTCTGTTTAAACTGTTCAAAGCCCACAAACGAACACTAACATTTGAATAAAAAATCATATGTAAACATTTGAATAACCAACCAAAGCCAACAACGAAATTAATTATTAACCACCTATCGATCATGACAAACCTTTGAAAAACCCTTCTATTTTTGAATCAATATGTATAGCAACTGACTTGACGCAATTACACAACCAAACACATAACTGGACTTATTTGCTGTTTTTGAAGAAGTTTAGATCCCACCTGCGTATTAACCCATCTAAGACTTTCCCCGGTGCGCTACTACTACGTTCAACTGTCACCGTGGCCTTTGTAACTCCTGACATGTCACTGTTCTCGGTTTCCTTCTGGCTTAAAGAGCCAGGACCAGAAGCGTTTATGGGTCTCGCCAGAGAAGTCGAGGTCTCACTTGGAGGATTGGGCTCGGAAGACGACGGTAGTTGATCCTGGCTACGTGTTGCTGGACTGGAAGCCGAATCAGTCTCTGATTGATTTGCTCGAGTTGAAGTTGATTCTTCCCTGGAAGGAAGGCCTTGAGCTGCTGTTAGAAATGCAGAGCCACCATGAACTCTCGTCTCAGGATGATCTTTCTTCTGTTGACTTTGCACTTCCAAGTCTTTCAATGATTCCATCACCGCTTTCATAAGCATCTGAATAAAGAAATAAGATTATGAGAACATCAACAGAACATAGACATATTAAGAGAGGTTAGAAATCCAGTTTTCAATCTCACCCTTTCTTCTTCCTCTGCATTAGATGGGAAATCCTCCATCTGATACTCCACATATTGATCATTATCTAAAGCCATCCTAAGGTGAGGAGGGTATTGATCGCCATTTGACAAATCAAAGTTTATCATATCAGGAGATGAACTGTCGTGTCCATCATGACTCTCTTTTTCCTGAAACAAAAACATTACGCCACATCAGAAATTTCGACTTTTGTCTCTTTTATTAGTTTTCTTTTCTATATCGCACGATTTAAAGCTGGTCACCGTGGCACTTGTGACTCTACCATTGTTGATTGAATGACCATTATATGATCAAACGACCATATACTTGACATGGTGACTGGTAAAAACATACACACAGCAAAATAAAAGCGGATAAGGAAAGGAGGAGCAACTGATTTTATACCTTAGTTTCTGATGGAGAACCGTTAGATGTGACATTCGATGGAACCTGAAGAAAACAATCAAAAACATCAATATTACAAAGGAGAAAGCTTAATACTGCAACCTATCCTTTTGGGAACTGGGAAGAATATTTCATTTTACTTTAGTCAATTGTGCAAGAGAAAAACTATGAACATTAGCTGTTTTGAGTAATTGTAAAGGACATAAGTACTGAAAAGACCCAGATTACTGGAGAATTACTGACATCTGTGCGACTCATGGGTCGTTTCTTGCGGACTTCACTAATTGCTTCAGAGATGCTACCCGCGGCTAAACCTAAGACAAAAGATGAGCACTTTGAGCACAAATAAAACCTGCCAGAAACTTCAGAGGAAAACCAGTATGACTCACTTTTCTGTACTGAGGATTGTGGAATATTTGTGTCATGCATAGTGCTCCAACTGCCCTGAACATAAAACAAACATCATTATTGACGTTTCTTTAGGCAGAAACAAGTATTTAAACAGTCATATGTCCAATGGTCGCATTACCTTTGCAAAGTATTCATCCAATGGGTCATAAAATGTTGGTCCCACCACCTCTGGAGGTTGAAGGACATTATGGAAAAAAATATTTACCGAATCAAAGTAGAATTGAGGCCTTGGGGAGTTGTGGTCTCCTTCAAATTTGATGATATTTTTGTCACCCTACCATAATCGTAAGGCAGATGTTTATACTGAAGCACATTGAAACTAGTAGAAGATGAACATGCGCCTGAGGAAGTAACTTACTATGTAAGCTTCATATATCCGATCTGAATGATGAGGGCGGATAAAGTCATCATCTAAGGCATGTCCAAATAAAACTGGAACAAAACTAGACTTTGCCACCTGCAGCATGGAATATAAACAATTAAACTTATCCAACTACCAGGATGATCATGACAAAGTAATAAAGCTGTTGTATATATCAGACTTATGAAATCAAGTAGATCAAAGGGATAAACAAGTCGAGAAGACGACCTTAATGGTGTTCAGATCCATTATATCGAACTTTGCTTTTTTCTGAATAGCTCTCCGCATAAACTGTATCGCAAATTTTACCTGAACATACAGTAGAGAAACCTTAATACCATAAAATCTCTTTGCAGTAGACAGAACAAATCAAACCAGAATATAAATGTACTTACAGTAAACTTCGGCAGACGAAACTTATATGTATCTACAAGTTCCATCATCAGATCCACTAAATCGGAGAATGGGCTGTCTAGAATCATTCCTGCAATCGAAGGATCCTCGGCTCCATACATCAAGCTATAACAATAAAACGGGATGATTTAACACAATGCTATCATAGTTTAGCAAGCAGTACAAGTGATTTCCAAGACAAATTTCATATTTCAGAACTTCATTAATCTCTTATACTCGTTCACTCGTGACATGTAATAGATATGGATAATCACCGGAAAGTATCACAGCACCAACTGTACCCACTAAAACTAGTGAAGCTTCACAACATATAAGAGGAACTTCCATTGAGACAGTCTCATACCATTAACTAAAACTTCATACAAGGCAGAGAAATGGATACACTCTTAATAAATTAATAAATTAATAAATTATAGACTGGACCAAACCTAGTAACAGCACCCATTGACCGCCCCCATAGCCCAATCAGAGATATGTTTCCATCCTGCCTCAAAAACTCAACCACAGCCTTCAAATCGTCCTTCTACAAGCACTCACATCAATTTAACGTAAGTAAGAAGAATGATCACTCAGAATTCGGATTTCAGAATAATATATATAGTGACTTTATTGGTGAAGAATTATACAGAGGTGACATGGTCAAAGACCAAAACTACAACCCGACATGAATTCCAGGATTCTCCACTTGTCAATCTAAACATGAACTAGGGTTTCTATAGCCTTTAAATCAAAGGAAATATGTCTTCATCATGATGATAGTAGGGTACCTCTATAGATGCACCATATTGGTTTACATGGGTTTAAAATGAGAATCAATGGAATAAATTTGGACAAACATGTTTACTCCAACTTAACAATATATTCTGAAGAGTAGAAGAGATAAACAAGAATAATTAAAGAAACACGTACTTCGTTCCAGCCTAAGGTGACATGTTCCCCGCCTGAGAGACCCGATCCCGAGAAGTCAAGTGTGAAAACTGTGATGTTTGAAGGCAGCAACACAATTGCGGCTTCACTGCCATCCGCTCTACATCCACTGGAAGACAGAATTGCAGGGCCATTAAGCAATGCAAAGAATCAAGAGGACCAAGAGTAAACCAAAGGAACACGAGATACAAAGTTAAGAAGTACAACTCGAATCAAATTCCTGATAATTTATAGCTCAAAATATCTTCTGTCAAAGGTTCCAGTACCTGTTTCCATGACAGTATATTACACAAGGCAAAGGCTTTCCTTCAGGGCGTTCAACTGGCATATAATGACTACACTGGAGAACATCTCCCCTACTGTTTTTTACCTGCCAAAGACACATCCGAACAACACTCAAGCCAGGACAAGAAAACAAAATAGCAAATGAAAACACTATTCACTAACAAATCAGTTTCTTTTACTATCATGACAGGTTTTTAAAAAAAGTATACACATCTTACTTTCAGTAAATAGATTTTGAGTTTACAAGAGAAAACAATGGTAGGACCTCCATCTATTACTATCGTAGATACATAAAAATCCAGGACAGAGAAGGTTCCACAAAACAAAAAGATTTGATTTTATAAGCTTATAACGAAAAAAATAAATCCTTTAGTACCTCTAAATCCTTTCTCTGATACCATCTACCTTTCATCATGAACTCCTTTTCCAATAAATCATGTTCTGGATCATACTCAGCTCTGCAGCACACATAACATCAAGCCAAAACAACAAACTGAAAATCTTCAGATAGATGTTTACAGCCTCTTAGGTACATTTCAAGTTAAGTAAGTAATCATCCCAAGTCAAAAACCAAAACATAGACAACGTTCTTGAAGATTCAGAATCAGGACCCCCAGTAGAATCTAAAATTAGTATTGACACAAAGAGATCACATTCACATGGGTACCCAAAAAAAAAACAAGAATTTGATTCTTCTTCTAATCAGATAAACTCAAGTGAAGTACACACAAAGTAATGCAAAACAAAAAAACAAAAAAAAAAATTAGGAAGAAGACAAATTTTGCAAGCGGTCCACAAATTTTTTTTTTTTTTTTTTTTTTTTTTTTTCTGCCTATACTCAATTCACAAACTCTAAAATTGAGCGTAAACCTAAAATTTTTATACTTAACGATTGAGAGAATTTGAAAACTCAATCGCGAAGATCGAAAGATTAAAAAAAAAAAAAAACTCGAATTCGTAAATTGGGATAGAGAAGGGTGTTCACCTTGGAGGTCGAATGATGAAGTTAACAAGCTGCTCCATTTATTGAATCACCCAGAGACAGATTAATTTTACAACTCTTTATCTCTCAACAAAAAACAATATAATTCGATAAAATTTAAATAATCAGAATTTCGTTTTTAGGAACCCTAATTTAGAAAGAAAAAGAGAAGATCGAGTTGTTGACGAGAAAAATCAATCAGTGAGGTCGAGAGAGGTTGAAGAAGAGGAAGATACAAAGGGGAAAGAAGAAGGAAGCTACAGAACTGATTTTTTTTTTTTTTTTTTTGGTTTATTAATTTTATTTCGATTTTTTCCATATTTTGTTTTCGGTTAGTATTTAAAATTGGTAAGTTACCTACATTTTTGCCACTTTATGAAAGCTATATCTTAACATTTTTTATTTATTTAGTACATTTTTTAAAAAAAATAATATATATATTTTGAGTTTATTTTGGTAATACTTATTAATTAAGCTAATTTTGTTTGATGTATAAATAATCTTTTGATCACAAAAATGTAATTTAATCTGGATTGATTTAGCAACCGGAAATAAACATGGGAGATTTAACACACTTTCTATATAAATTCTTTCATTTTTTACACTTTATACCATTGAAACACTTTTTCAATGAGAGATTTACAAAATGACACACTTTCTATATAACTTCTTTCATTTTAGACATTTTTTATGTTATTAGAGTCTTTTTCTATTATTCACCATTTTTGTGACAGTTACATTATTGTTAATAAAGTTCTAGTTAGAGAATAGACATAGAAAAAATGTTCAAATATTATAAAGTGTTAAATGATAAATATTTTTTAAAATAGTGTATTCGAGTGGAGATATTTCAATATGTAGATTTTTTCGATATTATGTAATTAATTTTTTTATTTCTTTTTACAGCATAATTAAAATATTTAATCTTTGCAAATGTATATAATTTGACGCGTATTACTTTAAAAATAATGGATTTAAATTGTTTTAACTTTGGTGAATCATAACAAATATTGTTGAGGCAAAAATTTCACCTATAATTTTTATACATTTCTTTTAAATTTATTAAATATGTATTATTACCAACAGCGATGATATATCTGTATTATATATAATTATTAATTGTATACAATTTTTACCAAATATATTAAATAAACCCATCTGTAGTACTCAATATCAATGAGTCAATGCAATGAAAACTCACAAATAGTCACAATCAGCACACCATCTTCTTCTACACGACCGTCATATTCGTAAAATGTAACTTTGATCTCAACAAGTTAGAGGTGGCCAGTTAACACTTTGACCACCATGTTTAACAAAATGCTGGGTTTTAGCAAAAGTTATCTCATGCTTATTCACCATTGGAAATTTGGAAGCATAAGCAAAAACACTACTAGCCGCAATGGATCAGAGAGTTCGGTTAGTTTTGAAGGAGATTGTACAGTTCATCAATGAGTCAACAAAATATAATTAAAGATTTTAATTATATCTAACTATGGGTTTGTTGTTGATTACTGCTGTCAGCGACTATCAACACAAATAAAATTATTATCTACATTTTTTAGGTGAACTATTATAGAGTTGATTAAATACTACTATATTAAAAGTTTCCAGTCACATAGTTGACAAAGACTAGATCAGGATTGGCATTTTGATCAGGACAATACAAGATTGTTATACATGCAGTGTATCAATTGGTTAAAGCTTCCACAAGTGTGTTGTTCAACAAGTAAATGATAATCACTTTTTTTTATTTAACAAAACTTTCACAATTAGCACACCCATCCAAATAAATAAATAATCATACTGTTATCTCAGCTCATCAAAATATTGTATAGATCGAAAAATATAAGCAACCAAATGTTGTTTGGTGCCTCTCAGGTGATACAATAAGCAGAAGGGAATCCTTGGTATGAATCCGCGAATGCAGCTACGTTCCCTGGACGTGAGAACACCAACTGCATTTGTGTATTGTGTCAAAAAGGTTATTCACAATCTCACTGTGGATTAATTGCAAGAAACTAAAGTCTAAGTTTAATGCAATTACCTGGTAGTTTCCAAGAGTAAGAGTCTTGAAACCAGCTGCGCAATAATCGAAATAGTATTCCCATGTCCTTATGAATTTATCATCAATTCCAAGAGCCATGATTTGTCTGTGCACAAAGATAGTTTCTTTTTATGTGAGTAAAAACATGATGAAGCCAGAAGATAAAGCAGAGGAAATGTTTTTGAGAAATTTGTCTTACTTCTGTCTCTCCAAGAAGTTCTTCCTCCACAATCTTAAAGTTTGGTAGTAATGAATCCCAATGTTCTCAACATGTTCAATGCTGTATTTGTTTTTTAGATTTAGATTGATTCAACAAAGAGATTGTGGTGGAGGAAAAAAAAACAGGAGAAACATGTTTACCATAGCCTAGAAGAAGAAGACATAGCTGAAGTAACTCTGGCTAAAGAAGGAAGACAGCCACCGGGGAATATGTATTCTTTTATGAAATCTGAACTTAGTCTGTACTCATTGTATCGCTCTTCGGGTATCGATATGAACTGTTATGGTCAAAACGTTATAAAAACGATCAAATGGTTATGAAAACATTTGAGAAATGTCCTTTCAAGAGAAATGAGCAAGAACTATGACCTGCAAGACGATTAAGCCGTTTTCTGCTAGCGCGGCTTCACATCGACTGAAAAACATCTCCATGAACTCATGGCCAACCGCTTCTAGCATCTCGCTGACATGTTCAAAAATGTTATGTCATAAGAAAATTTAATTACGTACTTCTATTACCAGAGGGAAAAAGTGCGTTTTTTTTTCTTACCAAGATATGATTCTGTCATATTTTTGGACATCAGATAGTTGGCGATAATCACATAGTTCAAACTTAATACTATCCTGAAATTTCAGAAGTTGTATGAGTCATTCATATCTTAAGAGGATCAGAAGTCAGATCAAGAGATGGATTCTACGAAACCTGAAGTCCAGCTACTTTCACTTTTTCTTCTGCATACTTAAGCTGTTCAATAGATAGTGTAATGCCAGTGTATTTGCATCCAGTTCTTTTCACAACTTCTATGGCCAAAGTTCCCCATCCACATCCAATCTCCAAAACCTCATGGTTCTTCTCTATTCTCGCCTGAAATGTCCCCCTTCGGTTATTCAAGAACAGAGGAAATTTCAGAGGTCCTTGTTTCAAATCAAGAAAATGCTTTACCTTGTCTATCAGAAGAGATATTTTCCTCATCTGTGCAGTTTTAAGATCCTCATCGTCTGACTATAAACGCGATAATGTCAAAAAGGTTGTCAGAATGATAGTAAAGTAAGACAAATCATGGAAGTTCTTTATAAGTCACCTTGAATACTGCAGAGGAGTAAGTCATGGTATCATCCAAGAAGAAACCGAAAAGCTCATTGCTCTGTGAATAAACCCAACAGAGAATTTAGTAATAAACTCAAAGCCAAAAAAGGAAGAAACGTTCATGGAGGTGGAGATTCAGGCTACATACAAGGTCATAGTGACGAGAAATGTTTCTACGAGCTTGTGTTAATGTGTTCTGCCTAGAGACATGCTTTAAAAAATACTTTGCAGAAGCTACACCGGCAGTTAGAAACATCGGTGTCCACCATCCCCTGCAAGAGAGTGATAGCTTAGGAGTGAAAGCTTAGGAGATAAAGCTTGCAGGCAAATCAAAATTCAAATCTTTTACCTTTTCTTCGTAAGATTTGATTTCGTATCTCTGTTAGCAATGAGAATCTGCAGAAAGTTTAATAAATTTAGCAGATAAACATTAGAAAATAATAACTCGCAAACTAAAGCATGTATGCTACTACAAGTGTATTACAATATGTACCATAATCAGATTCAAAAGTCCTGAGTCTTTATCTACGAAAGAGAAATCTCCATTAATATAAGCATCTGCAAGTCCTAAATCCGCTTGTGTCATAACCTAAAAGACGAAACACAAGAATCAAGAAATCAAGAAATCGAGAATCAAGAATCAAGAACCAGGTTCATGAACTATGATATAATGGAAAAGGCTATTCAAACATTTTTCATTGTCATATTTGTATATGTACCTTCCAGTAAAATTGAGGACTGTGAATCTTGAGGACAGATTTCAACGGAAAAGTAGAATCTTTCCCTCCGAATGTGAACATAGTTCCTCCTTCTTCAAGTATTCTGTTAAGTTCATAGCAAGTATTAACGTAACAATTTAACATAATATTATCTAAAATTGAGGAGATAAGATGAGCCTCACGTTACACAACCAGTCGATATGAATTGTCCCATAAACCTAGTAACGAAAAGCCGAGCCCCTGTTTCTGTCAAGGAAGGGACCATATGCCGCGGATTGTTCAGAAGAGCCGTTTCTTTCCCTAGCAAACCTCGTGCAGCTGCCATACCAGCCTGAATAAGACAATTCATAAGACTGTTAGTTATTACAATATGCAATGTGTAGTATAGGAAAGGAGCTTTGATTATATATAATTTGATCCTTGCCTTTAGTCCATCTTCATGGAAACCATAGCCTGAAAGGTAAAATTCAGCTAAAGATTAGACAATGAAAAAACGGATTTATATCTTTTAGGTTTTCAATATATATGGTTTACCCTGATATGCACCACAGAACCATAGGTTACGTTTTCCCTGAATCTTGTGAAGCTCTTGTGAAGCTGTCCAAGCTGAAACTGAAGGTACAGGGTGACCAGTAGTCCATTTGAGCAATGCTTTCTTTGGGGGATGGTCTGGGTTAAGTGTTACAAAAAATGGTTCACATTTCTCGCCAAGGTTCTGCACCAATAGATCTCATCTAGATTTAGCTTCAAGTCATTGCTTTCTTGTTTAAACGTATGTAGAGATTGTTTTGTATACCTGAAGTATATTGAGCCAGTATGTTACACATACTTTCTTTTCCGTACTTCCTAAGAAGTTCCACGAGCTCCAAGCTGCTTGGTTCCGTGGCATCAAATCAATGTCGTGATGGAGATATATATCGCTGCAATCGATGACAAACTGTTGTTAATGAATTCCTTCACTAATTTTTTTATAGAAGAAGATAAATAAAGGTGTGAATTTTGTGAACCTGTAAACGTATCGGAAAGCACCAAGAACTCTAGTTTCATCAAATGTGACTTCTTCACCAAGCAATCTCAGAGCATCTGGGGCATGCATAGCCAATATGCACCTATCGAATACTTCCTCAGATCCATCTCCACTTGTAACAGTAACACTACCATTTTCGGATGTCGAAACAGATTTTACATCGCAGCTTGTTCTGATCTTGCATCCTAGTCGCTCCAATTCTGCCCTAACCTGATCCGTAGGTAGAAAGTTAGGTTCAAATGAATATATGCCTAAAACACAACCATAAGTACACATCATTGAATTAGTTTGGAACCTTTGCGACATAAGTCTGAGAACGTCCTGCAACAGTTAGCCACTGTGGCCTCCCGAAGATCTGAAAAATGATTAAATTAAGCTAAGTTAACCAAGAAAATAAAAAAAAGAAAAGGAGAAAGATGTGAGAAGAGTAATGAACCTGAAGAAGGTGGTGGTTGCAGCAAAACGAAAGAACAGAGTAAGCCGAGAAGTTTAAGACACCATCTGATGGGCACGACCATATAGAACCACATATCGGAACCTACTCCACATACATATATATATATATATATATATATATATATTCAAGGTTACTCCTAGTCCAAGAAAACTTCATATAACATCTTGACTACTTATCCATTATAAAGATCAAGAATCTCACCAAATAAGCTTGCTGAAATAACTCAGAGTATCCACGAGCATTGAGGAATTCTCCCAAGGTTTCATTTCGATCAATATCGGGGTTACCCTCGAGCTCCTTGATATATTTTAAAACATCTTCTTTAAATTTAACAATTTCTCTAATCATTCGCCAGAAATACGGATTTAAAACGTTCTTTTTCTGAGCAAATAATCCAGAGACACCATTACGGCTTCCCCATTCGCAACCTTTGCCATTGTCAAGGCTCACCGCGAAAGACATGTCTGAAACCTCCATGTCTACTCCAAGTTTCTCAAAGAACTCCATCATGTTTGGATATGTAACCTATCAACATATTCAATGTATTGATCAATATCCAAAAAGGTCTAGCAATGAACATTTGAAGATATGGATATGTTCTTACATTTAATTTTCATAACAATTGATTTGAGACTAATTTAGACAAGATGCTGTAGCTCAACAGTGTACACAATCCGACAAGTTTTAAAAATTTACCAAAAACTAATAAATTAACACAAATCAAATATTATTTCGCAAGTTTGAAAAGTCATAAGATGTTAATTAGTCATCCTATCTATGTCATGTCATGTACTCAAGTCATAATATAAAAAAAAAGATTCATAAATTTCACAGTCGTACAAGAAATTTAAAACCATCATATCAATCAAAATTCGTAGTTGGTCTTTATTTGAACACAATGTAGGGTCGGGAATTGTACGAGAACAGTTACTGTCTACAAATACGTACGTTTGACATTTCTCTAACAACAATACGTACGTTTGACTAATTGACTTAATTGACTAATTGATGTGATTCCAAGTTCTTGGTACCCAAAAGTTTAGAAAGCAAATTAAAACATAAATTTGACAAACTGAAGAAAAAGAAACGTACAGTGAACCAAAAAACACAACACCAGAGGTATGGTCCATAACTCCATTTGTGTGGACCAGTGGACACATAAAGACAAAAAAGCCTCAATGATCATCACATCTTTCACGAAGATAAAGTAAATTCTAGAAAATATATAACTTTTTATTTTTATATTTTTTTTTTGGGCAAAAAACTTTTGAGTTCTAAGAAAAAATTAAAATAAAAATGAGCGAAAGGGAAAGGGATACGTACACGATTAAAGACCATGAAACCAAGGTCCAAGTCAACACCATCGAAACGCACCGTTCGAGCATGACCTCCCAATGACTCTTCTTTCTCGTACAACACAACCTCTTCGACTCCTTGATTCGCAAGTACGTAGGCACTTCCTAATCCACTTATCCCACTCCCTATCACCGCCACTTTCATTTTTTTTTTTTTATCTCTTTCGTAATTTTTGTTAAAGAGAAATTTTCAATTTTGTAGTCCCTGCATTGTAGACAAATAAGTTGCATTTTGACCAGATACATCGGATTAAATTCTCAACCGATTACGCAAAAAAAATAATAAAATAAAGAGATTTTTTACTATACAAAGTTCCGTATATTACAACCTAGATATTTTTGATATTTGTAATGTGTGTAAATGCAAAATGCATTAAAGATGAGTACAATGGTAGTAGACTCGTATTTATTACTGACCACTCTTTCTTCTACCTTCTCATAAAACCAAGAATGCATAGTTATTTAATTTGGTATCACTATATGCTGCATTGAAGATGAGAATCAATGGTAGAAGACTCGAATCCCTACAGTGACTATTCTTCTCTTCTACCTTCCCCCTCTAATAAAACCAAGATTTATTAATTTATTTCGGATTCTATTTCATATATGTATATATGCATAAACACCAATGAACAAATCTATCATAAGAAGAAGAGAAATGTAGAGAATACTATTACCTCTTGTTAGTTTGGAACACAATGGGATTTGGATCTGGAAATGGGAATTGGATTCAGAGTTGGCTGGAATGAGTCTAGCTAGCGAGATACGCTCATTCCCGGATATCTTGGAATTCTAAAACTGAAAAATTTTGGTTTATTAGTTTTAACCTTTTCTTGTTTTTCAGAAAGCAAAAAAAAAAATGAAGAAAAATTTGGAGTGGGGGAATGAAGGAGGAGGATTGAAGAGTAAACGACACTATTGGATGAGAGTGTAAAATGAAACACTTGTGCTGAGGAGATAAGCCCAGCCAGCCAGCCACATTGTATTTTGTGTTTATATGGCAAAGATATATATATAGAGGCCACAAGTTAAAAGCTGCTTTTGGCTCGTTTCCAATGTACTCGACGTTTGCGTTTCTCTAATTATCCGTTTTTCTACTTTTTTTACTCGGTGTCATTTTGACATAATACAAGAAAACTACTGTATCTAATTTTTTTTTACCCTTTACAAATACACTCAAATTTTTTTCTGATTAATAAACTCAAATAATAGGAATAAAAAGAAAATTTCATCTTTAAAACTGCATTGACTTGTGGAAAATTAGTAAATTACATTACATTTTTTGGCTATAAAAGATATTCCTAATTCAGAAATGGAAAATATAAAAATTAGTCAAGATTTGTTTTAATTCCGGCTTACTATTTTCACACACTGACACACACATGTTAGTTGCATTGCATGGTCATGGAAGATTCTACTTTTAGATTAGGCCAATTCCAACTTTGCAAGAATATTAAACATTGAAAGTTGAGTTCTCTAATATAAAATTAAGGACCATATGCTATTTTAAGACGTGGACTTATTGTAGACCCAACATTTATCCAACGGGTAAAATCTTCCCACGTCACCTAATTTCTCAAATGATATTGCAAATTAAGTCGTTGACAAATAAATAATTACATACACCCACTTATTATATCAACTTAAAATTTTATTGAGGTTCATGACAATAATAATGAATCTATTTCTATTTCAATAATGATAAACGGTTATATTTTCATTAGTAAATGAAAAAGATGGACAGATAAAAATTGGATATAAAAGTTGGCTCGTGGGCAGTTAGCGGTGGGGTAGTGGATTCCGCGGGACGGATTGTCATATAAAAATATTAATTATAATATTAGCTATGGGATTAAAAAAATCGTTTTTAGATTTTTTTTATGTCCGATTGAATCAATCAACCGAGCATATCTAAAATATTTAGGGGTCTATATTAGTTTATTGATTTATATATACAAATTAGATTTTTTTAAAGATTATTGGTTTTGAAATCAAAGATATAGGAATTTTGAATTAACATGTTTTACTCACATATTTAGCATAAAACAAGAATTTAAACAAGGCTACCAACCAGAACCATGTAATATGGGGAGAGAATGATGAATGCGAAAGGTTTCTGTTAATATAATCAGTTATTTTGTCTACACCAGTTCTTTTTAAAATCCATCGAAATCACACATATAGAGGTGAGATTTTATATTAATCCTTATTTACCGAGGCTGCAAAGCTCGGAGACGAAGTGAACATGTCCTTTGTCATGCTTTGGTCTTCTTCAAGTGCAGCGAGAGTGGAGAGATGTCTCACTAAATCAAACATAAAACTTTCGACTGACCCAAGATTTATTCAACGGGTAACATTTTTCCACGATAAAAAAAAAAAACATTTTTCCACGTCACCTAATTCTCAGATGATAATTTCAAATTCAGTCGTTGACAAAATAAATAAATACATACAGCCACTTATTATAACAACTTCAAATTTTATTATGGTTGATGACAATAATAATGAATTTATTTCTATTTAGATAATAACAAATATTGTTAAGCTGTGTAAATTAGTAAATGAAAAAATGGACTGATAGAAATTGGGTATAAAGTCATTGAGTGGGTTAATTAATTGTAAAATTAGGTATGGGATAAAAAAAGGGAAAAAACCAGAAAAACCGCTATTTATTTTTAATTTGGACGTTTAACCTTGTGTTTTTTTATTGGAAGAAAAATACTTGATTTATTTAAATTTGTCATAAAAAATATTCATTTATATAAGTGTTAGTAGATTCATACTTACGAATTAACGGACGTTTATAAGCATGACAGAATCATGTAAATTTAAAACAAAGTACTCAAACATTGTACCATCAGACCACAACAATAAACGTCTGTTAATCCGTAAGTATGATTCTACTAACATTTACATAAACGAATATTTTTTATGGCAAATTTAAATAGACCAGGTATTTTTCTTCCAATAAAAAAACACGAGGTATTAAACGTTTAAATTAAAAATAGATGGCGATTCTTTCGGGTTTTTTCCCGATAAAAAAAATTAACCGATCCCACCAAAAAAAAAAAAATAATAAACCGATTTGTCCAAACCAAATCGAACCAAAATTTGGGGAAATTGGTTTGGATTCGGTTATTAAGCTAAATAACATTAATGTTGGGTTGTTTGAGTCGAAGAGAAAAAAAAAAAAGAAAAAAAAAAGTGATTGGATTAGTCAAAAAAATGGAAGCGGCGAAGAAACAGAGTGTTACAGATAAGCTTCTCGCCGTGAAAGCAGCTTCCGGCAAGACTTATACTCAATTAGCGGAGGAGACTAGTCTCACCAACGTCTACGTAGCTCAGCTTCTCCGTCGTCAAGCCCAGCTCAAACCCGATACAGTCCAGAAGCTCAAGGAAGCTTTACCATCTCTGACTGATGACCTCATCGGAGATATGATGTCTCCGCCGTGGAGATCCTATGATCCTAATCTCTTTCAAGAACCAACCATCTACAGGTTTGCTCTTTAAATTTTACATCTTTTTCTTTTTTGGGATTAGTTTTTTGATTTTTTTTTGTTTTTTTTTTTTTTGGGTTTTGATTTTTTGATTTAGGTTGAATGAAGCAGTGATGCATTTTGGTGAGAGTATTAAGGAGATTATCAATGAAGATTTTGGTGACGGCATGTAAGTTTCTATCTTCTTTAGTATGTACAAGTAGGTCTTGAATCGTTGCTTAATTAAAGAACCATTGTTTAGTAGTAGAACCCTTTGTGCTCCATTTGTGTTATATGTTGAGATGATTGAATTGAATTGATTTATCGGCATGTATGTATATGTTCTTTGTAAATTTTTGAGTTTTGATCTTGGCTTGAAGGGTCATTTTTTGTAGTTACCTTTGTGCTTGTTCATATGTTGAGTGGATTGAACGGAAAGATTCTTAATTTATTTGACTGGTGTGTTCACTTCTGTAGAGTTATGATCACATAGAACCTTGTACATGTATGAACTTTACTTTATTTAACACTTTGTAGCTGAATTAGCACGCACTGAAATGGGTATTGCTTTAAGGAGAAGCTAGAAATGTCGACAATATTATTAGTTTTGTCGCAGAACATGTTGAAAAAGGATATATTGGGATTCCTCTTTGTGTGTGAGATGCGATTGATTCCTTCCTAGTTGGCTTTTGTGTTGGCCAAATTTTGTATGTGAGAGTGATCTATCTATATTTTCATGCCTATTGATGTTGAGTCGCTGTTACTTTGTGTGTGTATTTGTTTAGCATGTCGGCGATAGATTTCTATTGCTCTGTGGACAAAGTTAAGGGAGTGGATGGTAATAATCGTGTGGTCGTGACACTTGATGGGAAGTATCTTTCACATTCCGAACAGGTTAATGTTGCATTTATAATGCTTATTTCAATATAAGTATTCAGAATGTGTGAATGATTTGGGATTATTGTTGCAGAGGACGGAGAATATGGTTTCAAGGCTTAATCTCAAGGGAAGTACAAGCGAATGATATAAATGTAAAGAAGCCTTTAAGCATTGTCAGTTATATCATTGTAATGCGTATGGTGTTTGTTTATATGTTGTATTCTATAGCCTCCAGGTTAAAGCTGTTTCAGGTTGAATAACAGGGCATTAATAAAAACAAGAAAACATTTCTATCTTTGTCTTAAACATTGTAATCAAGTTCTGACTAATGCTTGATATCGATTGAATAAAGTTTCTGGCAGTCTTATGAAGCCGAGATGTAACCATGTCAGTATTAGAAATTGTTAAGAGATACACACATGAAGATCGATTTATTTATAACAAAAGTATACAACATAATCAATTGCTAAAATATTCGATGATTAACTATAATGATGACGATCACATAAAAAAAAATTCGGAATAAAGGAGAGATTGAAAAACCAACAGTTTGTTAAGCACGCACGTTAAAGGAGATGAGAATTGTAGAGAAGAAGATGAAGCGACCAGATATGTGTCGCCCATTGAGAGATATACAAATTAGCAAGGTTTAAAGAATAACTGAAACGGTGAAACAATGAAATCAAATAATTTTTTTTGAACCGTGACCCTGCCGGTTCGACGGGTCTACCGGGTCGCGGGTTTATAGCCGTTTATTTTGGGTTTTTTTGTTTACCGGTTAGAAGCAGTAGACCCAAACTGGGGAAGTATCCAGGTCACGGTTCGACCGGTGGGACCGTCCTCTCATAGTAGTAAACTGCTTCTAACCTTAACGAGTAACTAGTTGAAGTTAATTTGTTCAAAGTTAGGCAAACGTTATGTTTGTCAAATCGTAAACAATCATAAATTCGTAATCACTCATCGATTTGGTCACCTAAATGTAAAAGTCCTAGTATTCCACTATCCTTTTACTATAGTGAAAACAAGAGAAACTCATGA